>NW_003852510.1:3853136-3868745 GCF_000181295.1 Otolemur garnettii
AAAAAAAAAAAAAAGCTTCCTTTCTTTCTGTTTCCTGTCTAGAGAGACAATATTGTGGATTATTAGTCACATATGATCACTCAAAGGGCCAGTTCAAGATTATTATATAAATTAATCACTTCAGACAGGATTTCCCCTTACTGGCTTCTGTGAAAAATTATTACCAATCTTCTGAAGTTTCAAAGTAAGTTTCAAAAATGTGCAGGAAATTTGCAATTAGGAAAATTATATTTCTAAAAAAGGCAATATTATCTTTTATCCCACATGTTCTTTTTCAGTATGACTTCCCATGCTTGCATTTAGAAGTGGTGTATATTTTCTTACATCTTAAATCTAAAAGGCCTTTGAGACCTGTTTTTGTTTTTTTGTTTTTTTCCTTTTTTGGAGACAGGAGCCTCAAGCTATCCCCCTGGGTAGAGTGCTGTGACATCACAGCTCACAGCAACCTCCAATTCCTGGGCTCAAGTGAGTCTCCTGCTTCAGCCTCTCGAGTAGCTAGGAGGCTGGCGCCGTAGCCACTTGAGCCACAGGCACTGAGCCTTGAGACCTGTTTTAACCAATAGAATGATGTCTTAAAAAGAAATGCAGCTACAAATTGGCCACCTGGAACATTTCTGCTTAGAATCAGGCTGCCATGTAGAGATCCAGCCCAAAGAGCCATATAAAGAGGCCCAGGTACAAAAGAATATGCTCAGCAGAGTAACACCTCCAGCTGAGTTCCAGCTGGCAGGAAGCACATGGTAATCAGATGAGTAAAGCCATTTTGGATCGCCCAGACATCCTAACAGACACCACATGAAAGATGAATACGAATCACCCAATCTCCCTACATAACTAAAATAAATAATAATTTATTTTTGTTTTAAGCCATTATTGTTAACACAGCAATATATAACAGAAACAAGGTATTAACACACATCAAATGGTTAATTGGTGAACCTGTCACAATCTGCAATTGTGAAGGCAAATCAGCAGCAGCAGCAGCAGCAGCAAAGAGAGCTACACAGCATAGCTTAAGAAAGTCTTTTTAATTCTCAACTGGAAAAAAGTCAGTCCTACAAAGAGCACCTGTGTGCCCCACTCAGGGACCCAGGGACCAGCCTACCAGGCCTACTGCCTATACCCCTCCATGAACATGCACTCCACTTTGAGAATCTGGAGATTGACTCAATAGGGCCACTGCTAGTACCTACCTACCCTGCCCAGAGACCCAAGAAGTGGACCACTTAGCCCACCAGCACCTGTATACTTCCTCATCATGGATCATTTCCCTTGGCACCCATGTTTACCACCTGGGGAACCCATGACCAGTCCATCTGCCCTATAGCCACCACTGCTGGCACTCAGGTGGTCTGCCCAAGGTCTGAAGATTGTCCCCCCACCAGGCACACAGCTAACACTGGCCATCATTAGTGCCAATACATGCTACCTAGGGACCTAAGGACTGGCCTATCTCACAGAAATGGAACTACATGAAATGCCTGAAAAAGAATGTGTAATAGGCTTGGCATCCATAGCTCAGAGGTTAGGGCGCTAACCACATGCACCAGAGCTGGTGGGTTCAAACTCAGCCCAGGCCTGCTAAAACAAAAAATAGCTGGGTGTTGTAGCTGGTGCCTGTAGTCCCTGTAGCAGGCGCCTGTACCTATATGGGAGGCTGAGGCAAGAGAATCACTTGAGCCCAAGAGTTTGAGGTTGCGGTGAGCTGTGATGCTACAGTCCTCTACCAAGGGTGACATACTGAGACTCTGTTTCAAAAACAAAAAAAGAATATGAATAATAATCTCCAGAAAACTCAATAAGATACAAAGGGACACATATAAACAATAAAAAAAAATCAGTAGAACAATTCATGACCTATATAAGAAATTCAACAAAGAGGTTGATATCATTTAAAAAAATAATGAAACAAAAATCTCGAAACTAAAGAATTCAATGAATAAAATAAAAATATAATTAATATTTTCATCAGCAAAAAAATCTTATACTACAAAGAATTATGAACCAAATTAGAATGGTACTGGCATAAAAATAGACACCTAAACGAATGGAAGGGAAGAAAGAATCCAGAAATAAATCCACACGTCTACATCCAACTCAAATTTCCAACAAAGGCACCAAGAGCATACACTGGGAAAAGGGCAGGTTTTCTAATGAATGGTGCTGGGAAAACTAGATAACTGCATGTAGAAAAATAAAACTAAATCCTTATCTCTCACCATATAGAACTCAAAATTGAAGATGCAGAAAGGCGGGTAACAAGGGCCAGGAAGGGCTCTGCAAGGGCTACCTCCTTGCTCTGCAGTTACATCTAGAAAATGTCTCAGGAGAGACTCTTGTCCTACGGCAAAAGCTAAGTAAGAAAATATGGGACTGCCAGGGTGTTATCAGAATCTATTCTCAGTGGGCTTCAGCACCTGTGGTTCTAAGTATACTGCTTTTGACATAAAAAATGGATTTCATGTGACAGTGAAGAAGCTATCCAGGCCACTTCAGTTTACCATAAATGCCAGAAGAACCTACAGAGAAATGTGGTTACTTAAACATATGAAACATGAAAATGTGATTGGTCTGTTGGATGTTTTTACACCTTCAAGATCTCTGGAGGAATTCAATGATGTGTATCATGGGGGCAGAACTGAACAACACTGTGAAATATCAGAAATTTACAGATGACTATTTTCAGTTCCTTATCTACCAAATTCTCTCAGGTCTAAAGTATATACATTCTGTTGACATAATTCACAGAGACCTAAAACCTAGTAATCTAGCTGTGAATGAAAACTGTGAGCTGAAGATCCTGAACCTTTGAACGGCTCGGCATACAGATGATGAAATGCAAGGCTACATGGCTGCTAGGTGGTACAGGGATTCTGAGATCATGCTTAACTGGATACATTACTAGTGAAGTGTTGGTATTGGGTCAATGTGATGTATAATGGCCAAGCTTTTGATTAGCAGAACACTGTTTCCTGATACAGACCATATCAATTGATTGAAGCTCATATTAAGAGTTGTTGGGCCCCTAGGGTCTGAGTTTATGTTCAGTCTTTCACCCAGATGCTGAGGATAAACTATGCAAATTTATTTATTGGTGCCAATCCTGGAGAAGATGTTTATATTGGACTCATGTAAGAAAATTATAGCAACCCTTCCAAATGCCTACTTTGTTCAGTACCATGACTCTGATGATGAGCCAATGGCCAAAACTTACAATCAGTCTTTTCAAAACAGACCTCCTGAGGTTGAACAATTAAGAACCAAACTCATCAGCTCGGCACCTGTGGCTCAAGCGGCTACACCTAAGGTGGCGGGTTCGAATCCCTAGCCCGGGCCCGCCAAACAACAATGATGGCTACAACCAAAAAATGGCCAGGCGTTGTGGCGGGTGCCTGTGGTCCCAGCTACTTGGGAGGCTGAGGCAGGAGACTTGCTTGAGCCCAGGAGCTGGAGGTTGCTGTGAGCGTGATGCCATGGCACTCTACCCAGGTGGATAGCTTGAGGCTCCGTCTAAAAAAAAAAAAAAAAAAAAAACCCCAAACTCATCCTAGAAAAAGTGCTACATACCTCACTGATGAATATTACCACAGTTACCTTCAAAGTACACTCCATGGCCACTACTGGTCAACGTAGTGATATTTACCAACGAGACATGTAGCACTTTTTCTAGAATGAGTTTGTAATCTTAACTGTTGGACCTTGTACAATGATAGCTCTAATGGTCTTTCCAGAAAAAAAGTTCCAAAATTGCTTTGAAGAGTAGACTAGGTCCTGGTGTCACTGCCTAGCTTCCCATGGGGAGTACCTCAAAGGTGACTGTAGTGATATTCAGCAATGAGGTATACAGCACTTTTTCTAGGATGAGTTCACAAACTTAATTGTCCGATCTCATAGATGAGTAGAAAAAGCTTGATCTACTATGAAGTCATCAGCTTTGTGCTGCCATCCCTGGACCAAGAAAAGATGGAAAACTGAAAACCTGATTTCTGTTCTTTTGATCACAGTTCACTGTGAGGGGAGGGCCCTTCATGGGAACTCCCCAAATATCAATGTAGTGTCTCTTGTCATGAAGATTCCTCCATGGTGGAAGGGGTGTGTGTTTGTATATATGCTAGTATATGTACATAAATGTATCTGTCTCTGTGGGAAGGTGAGAGAAAAATAATATCAGTAAACTATAATCGCAATGATGTTACGTAGAATTGCAGATGCTCCAGGGCAGCCTCCACATTTTCTTCATTCTGAGACAGCTCAGGCAGACAAGAACTGCCAATCTCCTTAGGAAAATGTTAAAAGCAAAAAAAAAGTAATAATAAATTAAAAAAAATTAAATATCCTAGCTCATCATCCGTAGCACGGTGGTTACGGCACCAGCCACATACACCAATGGTGGCTGGTTCAAACCCGGCCCGGGCCAGCTAAACAACAATGGCAACTGCAACAAAATAAAATAGTGAACATTGTGGCAGGTGCCTGAAGTCCCAGCTATTTGGGAGGCTGAGGCAAGAGAATTGCTTAAGCCCAAGAGTTTGAGGTTGCTGTGAACTGTGACACCACATCACTCTACAAAGGGTGACATAGTGAAACTGTTTCAAAAAATTAAACATCCTTTCTCCTACTGATGCTTTTGCCACTTTAGCTTCCCCTGGGCCCCCCTCTTGGACAGTGGGTATCGAATCAACCACATCCCACAGCGGCAAAGAAAGAAGGCTAACATCTTCCAGTTGCTTCAGTCCAAAAACCAACCCTCAGCAATGCATACGGCAAAAACAGATCAATTGGCCTCTGTGCACTAGGCTCTGTTAACTTGTTTAGCATGGTTCTCAGAACTGGGCAGGTGCATTTGAAATTGTAAATTGTAAATTTGTGCCTTAAAAGGAGAGAAGAACGTGTACTGTGGATAGTTTAAAAAAAAAAAACAAAAAACTGCAGCTACTTAAGTTCTGAACCAGCACAAGTAGAAGGGCTGTTGGATGGCTGCTGAGGACCAGAAGCGGCCATGTGTGTGCATGAGTATAAAGTACATCTCTTTCTCCTCAACCCCAGGTGTTGTTGCTATTTTTCTAGTTACCCCTCCCTCATAGAGAAGTTTCATGAGTATTGGCCCCAGTCGTCATAAGCAGGTTCTTACTGATAGTGTATTTCCTGTGTGCTCTTTCTTTCTAGCACAGTGAGGATGTGTTCTGCATGTCTTGCTATTTGAGCATGCACAGCTGCCTGTCCTGCTCTCTTTGGGAAGCCCTGGTGCTTAGGCAAGTATGCTAGTAAAGACTTCTTGGATAGTTCGTATTCTATGTCACCTTAGCTGTTATTAAGGGCAAGTAAATTCTCCTCTTTTCAGCCCGCAATGCTATTTTGTGTTGAACACAATTTATACTCAAGGTGCTTTTGACATGAAAACCATGAAAAAACGCATTTTCATTCTTGTCATGATAAATGCATTTTCATACTTGTCATCGTTCAACAAACTATTTTGAGGAAGCTATCATGGGAAAGATTAGGCCTTTTCCCAAGAATATCCCACACTTTGGGGTAAATGGTAATGTCTTTTGTCCTAACAACCAATGCTAAGAAATGCTGAAAATAACAATGAAAAATAAATATCAGTAAGCCAGAAATTCCTTTCACTATCTTTCTCTAGAATTTTTTTTTTAAGTAGCAAAAAGGTATCTTTTCCACTCCTCTACAGAAAAGGGTCATCTTGGCAGCTTAATATTGACATTTTGGTCTTGGTTTGGGGAGAAATAATTTTTGTTTCAGAATTTTACATAGTGCAGGAATACTTTGAGAATGTGATTCCTTTTGATGGGGAGAAAGGGCAAATTATTTTAATATTTTGTACTTCCAATTTTGTAAAGATGACATATCTTTGGGGGTAAAGAAGAGTTGTTTTCATAATTTTCTGAATTTTAGGCATTTTGTGCTACATGAGGGCCCATATTTAAGTCTTTTGTGTAAGAAGAAAGTGTAAAGCTACTTCTAAGTATTGACTGTGTGACAAAATTTTGTATTTGAGACAAGATGTTTCCATTTGTCTATTAGTATAGTAATGAATGCACTCCAGAAGGCCAGGGTAGGACACCAGAATCAACTGGAGCAAAAAAAAGAGGCGGCAGGCTGGAGGTGATACCACCTTACCTGAGATTCTTCCCCTCTTTCAAGGAAGGTAAATGTAAAGGCCTCATCTCATTTATATGCACTTCAAATTCTGACCATCCACAGCAAGATGAATTTTATCAGCTGTGTTTGATTGTAAAAACTAGTATGATTTCATATAGAAATATTGCTCTGAACATCTTTTAATAAATGGAGGCTGCATGCTCCAGAAGCCTGGACTCTAACCTGGAGCTCTCAGAAGAGCTAATTTCTGAGAAAAAATTTCTCCTACCTCCTAACTTCTCCAAACAGAAAACAGAAGAGAGAATAAGAGAAAACTACTATTTTATTAACATTCATAAACTTGGCTATAATCAGTTTTTCCATACAAGATATCAGATGATACCACTGGTTAAAATGAAGCCATTCTTCAAATTAAAAAAATAAAATAAAATAACAATAAGCTAAGGTAAATTTATTACTGAAGAAAAAAGTTTTAATCAATTTAGTATAACCTAAGTGTAACTGTTTATCAGGTGTATAGTACTTTACAGTAATGTCCTAGACCTTCATATTCTCTCACTATTCACTAATTCAACCTAAGCGACTTCTAGTCCTATAAGCTCCATTCATGGTAAGTGTTCTTTACAGGTGTACCTTTTTTTTTTTAATCTTTTTTAACCATATTTTTACCGTAATTTTTCTACGTTTAAATAAACAAATGCCATTATATCATAATTACTTTCAGCATTCAGTAACATAATATACTGTGCAGGTTTATAGCCTAGGAGCAATAGGCTATACCATATACCTGAAGTATTATGTATCACAGCAGGCTATACCACTTAGATTTATGTAAGTACATTATATGATGATTGCAAAACAACAGAATTGCCCAACAATATATATCCTCATCATTAATCAATGCATGACTCTATTCTACAAATATAATGATAAAAATCCCAGCCCTTCCCACCACATGGCTAAAGAGTACTGCAAGACAGTTTTATACTATTCAGACCAGGGATTAAAAGTTTTTCTCAAAAGAAATTAAACAGATCAATGGAAAATACCCTAAGATAGTGATACTATGGGTTCCTCTGTACATATACTTAATAACCCTATAATGAAGTCCACTAGATTATAGGCCTGTCCCATCACATAAAAGACATTTTTGTTATTTCTCTATTAAATATAAATATATATACAAAAATCTTGCATCAAAGTTTGCATCATGAATACAACTGAACAAACAAAAAGGATCTTGAAAAAGCATTGGTAAGGCATAAAACATAGAATCTTTAAAAACAAACTAATTTTACTAGAGACTGAGATATTATATATTTGAAACAAGAACAGTAAATTATTAAAAATAGACAAAGATCTGAGAATTGTCGGAGTTTAAAAATTGTATATAGAATATAAAATAAATACCTTAGACTGTGGTTCTCAATCTTCCTAACGCTGAGACCCTTTAATATAGTTCCTGTGGGTTGCGACCCACAGATTGAGAACCGTTGTCTTAGAAGGTTTAAAAACAAAGTCAGGAAAACAAACTACCAGAATAGAAGAACAAAAAAGACAGACAAAATGAAAGAATAGGAGAAATTTATAAGAAAATTAAAGGGCAAATTGAAAAAATAAGAAAAAAGAAAGGAGGACCTGATTAAGAAATACTGTAACAATATTTTCTAGAAATGAAAGACAATCTTCCAGACTGAAAGGAACTAACAAGTACACCCTTTAACAACACCTTGATTCCATCAGTCTTATCAGAAAACAGGCATTTAACCTGATCAACGTGAGTGACCCAGACCTTCCAACTTGCAAGCATAGTTTGTTTCCACAGCTTGTGGCCCCATAGAGGGTTATATCCCTAATCTGCTATTCTTACAAAATGACTGGCAACAGCCCAACAATCAGAAAAATTAAATTTGACCTTTAGGAGTATTGTCTAAGGAGGAAGTTGGTAAACATTTTTTTTGAAAAAAGCAGATTGTAAATATTTAAGTTTTTTAAGCCCCATACATATTCACTTCTCCCAATCCCAACCAATGCTTTAAATATGCAAAATCATTCCAAGCACAAAAACAGGCTGTAGCTGGATTTGACACACAGGCTGAAGTCTACCAAACATGGTTTAAGGCAATGGTCTTCAATTCAGCCCACTGTGCTGGATCAGCCCTTCTGACACTTAGTCTTCCAGTGTTTTCCTTGGAGCTGGAAGGTGGCTGCCAGCCGGTGGAGACCACAGCTTTTCACTTAGCCAAACAACAAATGAACCAGATCCAAAAATTTAAAGTAATCTCTGCACACGAAACCAGTCCAAGAGCTTTACCCATAAGGTCAATTTAACATTATTTGCCACAGCAAACTTTACTCAAATTTATCAGTTGAATGTAGGTACTTTTTCTAATACCAAGGTGTCCAACAGGTACTTGTGAGAGGCTATAGTAACAGCCACAAGATGACTATGATATTCTCAGGCTGGAAACACAGGGAGTAGAGAGTAGCATGAGAAAAAAGGTAGGGTCACTAGGAGCAGTATGTAGGCTTTATGTCTCCTTCAGTTGTTCTCTCCAAAGTTAGTGACGAAGCCCTAGGGTTGTTTCCTCCGTCAAACAGCTTCTGATACTTGGAAAACACCCAGTTCAATAGGGCTACATACCACTGTAGCTCTTTCCCTCGGTCTTCAGCCCTTTTGGCAAACTCTGTGACCAGCTTTCCCTTCTCTCATGGGACCAAGAAGGATGGTGATTTGGGTGCTTATATCTAACAAATCTAGGAAAGTTTGAGTCCCTCTTCAGCTTCAAAGTTCCCTGGAGGCAACTTTGGTTCTGTTTCTGTTCTTATGTTGAATCTGTATGTAAGCTGGAACAGGAACATTTACCTATTACATGTAACATATAGCATCTCTATGTAAGTTCAAGTCGAATGCCAGTCAGATGTTTGTAAAATAGAGACTGCATGTATAGCCACAAAACTCCTGATACATTGTCAGGATAACCTTCCCTTTTTCTATCACATGCATGAGAGTGAACAACAACCAAAGTAATACCTAGGTAGTTTGTCTGAATCCTCATGATGCACTGCTTAAGTTCCAGTCTAAACAATCAATCATTAAGCTACCCACTCCGTAGCTTAACACATGGGCAAAACACATTAACTATCAAACCCTAGGTAAACTCAGATCTAATCTGGCCCACAGGAGCCCCTGTACTCCTTCCATGTCTCTATCAGAACCCTATCTGTTCACTAAGACCACATAAAAGCTGCTGAAACTAATAAGTATGTTTAACAAGGTTGCAGAATATAAGGTAAATATACAAAAATATATTGTATTTCTATATACTAGCAATGAACAAATGGAAAACAAAATAAAATAAAAATTTTTAAAATATCAATTACAAGACTGAGTAAGAGCAAGAGCCTATCTCTATAAAAGATAGAATATTTAGCTGGGCATGGTGGCACATGCCTGTCATCCAAGCTACTCGCTGAGATTAAGTTAAGCCCAGGAGTTTGATGTTGTAGTGCAGCATGTGTGACAGAATTAGAGGATGACTCCAAAAAAAAAAAAAAAAAAAAATCTAAACTATTGAAATACTTTGGGATATATCTTACAATAGATGTGAAATGACTGTTACAAGAACAAAAAGATGAGTCATAGACTCTAAATACTTACAAAGCATACATCTTACTTGGATTCAGAATAAAGAATTCTCAAAAGTCAGTAAGAAAAAACATTTCTTAAATAAAAAGTTTGAACAGTCTGTTAAACATCATATGGTTAAAAAATATACAAAAATATGCTCAATATTATCAGTAGTCAATAGGAAAATACAAATTTTTTTATTTTTACATATACATGTGTTTACTAGGGAAATACAAATTATAACTACAATGAGATATAACTAGATACCTTTTAGAATGGCAAAAATTAAAAAGACCAAGCATAAAAAGGTGGGCAAGGATATGAAAAACTGGAAGCTTCAACACTGCTAATGAGAACAAGTACTTTGAAAAACAATTTAGTAGTTTCTTTAAAAGTAAAACATAAAATCTATCAAATGATCTAGTCATTCCACTCATAAGTATTTATGAGTATTTATGCCAATGAATAAAAAAGTAAATGTCCACATGAAGACATATACATGTGCATTTACAGCAGTTTTATTTGTAAAAGGCAAAATCTACATAGAACTAAATGTCTATAAGCAAATGAATGTATTCATATGATGGAATATGAATGAGCAATAAAAAGGAATCAACTTTTAAAGATATGCAAAACCTCAAAATAATTATGGTGAGTGAATGAAGCCAGAAAAAAATGACTATATACTATATGATTCTACTTATATAAAGCTCTATAAAATATAAACGAATCATTGTTAAAAAAAAGTTTGGCAGCTCGGCGCCTATAGCTCAACCGGCTAAGGCGCCAGCCACGTACACCTAAGGTGGCGGGTTCGAATCCCCAGCCCGGACCCGCCAAACAACAATGACGGCTGCAACCAAAAAATAGCCGGGCATTGTGGCGGGCGCCTGTGGTCCCAGCTACTTGGGAGGCGGAGGCAGGAGACTCGCTTGAGCCCAGGAGTTGGAGGTTGCTGTGAGCTGTAATGCCACGGCACTCTACCCAGGGGGACAGCTTGAGGCTCTGTCTCAAAAAAAAAAAAAAAAAAAAAAGTTTGGCGACAGATGGAAGACGGGTAGGGGGAAGCAAGAAAGAGAGATTACCAAGCAGCACAAGAAAAATTTTGGGCTGTGATGGATAAGTTCACCCTCTTGATTATAGCAGTATTCTCATAATGAATACACATATTGAAATATATAAAAATATATATATTTTAAAACATGCAGTCTATTGTCTCCACCTTCTAAAAAGCCATAAACAAATTTTAGCTTCAGATGGCTTTACTGGTAAAATCTATCAACAATTTAACTTCTCAACTTACGTTATGGGGCCAGCATAATCTTGATACCAAAATGATCAAAGACATTACAGGAAAACAAAATTACAGACACAGGCCAGTATCCTTCATAAGTATAGATGCAAAAATCCTTTTAAAAATAGAAAATGAATATAGCAATATATAAAAAGGATACTATCCCACAAATGTAGTATCAAATTAATGTATTTAAGTCTCTACAGAGACCAAGTCAAAACTATATAATCTTCTCAATAGATTTTTTGAAAATAATTCAACATAAATTTATGATTTAAAAAAATTCTCACTGAACTTTAAAGGATGAAAGTAACCAATATATAATACCTAATGCTTAAAATGCTTACAATATTGAAGTACTGAAGGTTAGCCCCTTAATAATTGGCAACAAAGCATCGATATTCACTCTGACCACTTTTATTCAATATTATTATACTAGAAATCTTGGCCACTGCATAACAAGAGAAAAAGAAATGAGTAATGAAGCTTAAAAAGGATTTGACAACTAATATACATGCTTGATTATGTGCACATCATCACTCTGTTGACTTAACTGTGATCTGTTGTAATATATATAATTCACACATGTATTTAAAATAAATTTGTATTTAATTGAAGTGTATATTTATAAAGTGAATATTTACATTTTAAAAAATATTGGGAAGGAAAAAATAACAGTTATTTCTACTGAAGAAATAACACCAATCTTACAGAAACTCTTTCAGAAAACAAAACAAAAGTGAGCTCTTCAACATAACTTTGGTAACAACACTAAACAAGAAAGAAAAATTAGAAGACAATCTCTCTTATGATTATATACGCAAAAATCCCAAGTACAATATTAGCACATTAAATCCAGTTATTACAAAATGTATTACACATTCCAGACAAGTTATTAGAATGAATGCAAGCCTATTTTAATATTTTAAAACCCAATCAAAGTAATTTAATACATTAAGTTCATTTACTGTTCTTTTTTACTGCCTAAGCAAGGCCTCAAAACTTGTAGGCAGAAGAACTGAGCTTCAATCGGGCTCCAAGTTTGTGCATAACAAGGCTATAGTACTTGTTCAACTCTCACTGAACTTTTAAGAATAAAAATAATCAATAAATAACACTAATGCTTATAATTTTGTACACTGGTCCATTAACCAAATGGATGTAGTACTTTTAAAATGGAATAGTACTCAGCATTAAAATGGAATAAACTACTGCTGTTCCAAGCATTAAAAGGGATACATTTCAGAAACAATGAGCAAAAGAAGCCTTTTCATTTACATGGGAAGAATTTAAAAAGTAGGACAAATACATAGTTTAAGGTGAAAAAATTAAGCAGTACTTGCTTGAGGGAGGGTGGGAGGATTAACTGGAACACGGCAAGAGAAATTTTTTGAAGAGATGTAAATATTGCATCTATACTGTAAAAAGGGATTTGGGTTTCATATATGCACTTAATTGTCACCACTATTTAGCTAAGATTTGTGGATTGTAATGTATGTAAATGTTGCTTCAAAGAAGTAAATAATAACTCAGTGGATGGTGAAAAGTGGGGGAGGCAAAAATGAAGCAAGAATATCGTAATGGTAACAGTTCTATCTGGGTTATGGCTACACAGTGATTCATCATATTGTAAACATCTTTCTATTTAGTTTGTGTATTTTTTAACTTTTCCAAAAATAAATTTTAAAAAAACAGAGGTGGCAGGTATGTGGAAGAACTATGAGGAAGAGAATGGAGGTAGGCTTTGTAAGAGAGAAACAAGAAGAAAAGGTCGGGGAAGAGTTTGGTTTAAGTGTAATGTCAAGAAAAAAAAAAAAGGAATAATGGAAGATAAAATTTAGTAGAGGGGGGGATGAAATCACACACAAAAAAGCCAGAAATGTTAGGCTACAGAAAACACACTAGGCAATGGGGAATTATTTTTACAAATTCAAGTTTGGGAATGACAATATAAACGCTAAACTTTAGAAACTTTATCCCAGAAGTAACATGAAGGTACAGAAGCATTACACTGCCCTTATAGTCAATAACAATACTCTGAACAGGGCAATGATGGGGGCATAACATATGAGTTAGTATTTGATACTAAGATCTAAAACAGCAAACATCGACTTACATGGCTTTGAAGAGGTTTAAGCACTGAGATTCTTTTCCTTAGCACAATATAATACTGAGAAAAGTAACCTACTGAAAACAGAATGTGTTTAAGTCTGATGCCAATTTCCTCAAGATTTGTGACTGGAAGTGTTAATTTACAAGTAGAAGTGTCAATCTAATTAATGCTGGAATTTCAATTTTAGCTGATGTTTTAAAAATAATCTTCTGGTGGAACTACTATAAAAGCATAAGCAAGGATTCCAAACTTGCAACAAGTACTCCAAATAGCAATGCGTGTATTTTCTATGCTTTATTTTCTTTAAAACCAATTCAATTGGTTTTAAAGGCATCTTAGCCAATAAATTTTCTTATTCCTGTGCCTCCCCCCAGACACATCACCATGGCTACGACCATGAAAATAATATATTATTATATTCTTGAATATATTCTTTATATTCAAAAGAATAAACCTAAGTTAGAAGAACACACTCGTGTAATGTCTAAGAAAGAAGAAAATGAAAAACAAATAACTAAATTACTAGTAAAAATCATTCTGCATATGCCTGAACTATATTAGTATATCTAGAAAATTTCTTAAGGCTAAATTCACAATTATTAAAGCTGCTATTATTATTTGAGGGGCCTTAAACATGACAATTCTTTGATTGACCAGACATTACCCAGGCTCCTAAACCTTCTGCTAAGCTCATCTGTGAAGTACCTTGAAAAATCCAGTTTTGGATTTGTAGCAAAAACTTTGATATCTGATCACCCTAAATAAATATCCGATTGGGTTCTTCATCCTCTACCAATCCCCAGGGGATGTATGATTACACAAGTCTGTCTTTAGCAACAATCCTTCCAGGTCAGTTTAGCTATAACCCCCTTAGCCCTGATGTTTCCTCTTAATAAGTTTCTATCTGCTCACTCTCACTCTGCTTCTTGGTATAAATTCCCATTTACCTGTACTGTATTTGGAATGGAGGCCAATCTTCCTCTATCTCTGCAAAATTCCACTGCAGTGGTCCCTATACCTATCACAATGGTCCGAAATAAAGTCTGCCTTACCGGTATTCAACAAGTACCACTGAATTTTTTTCCTGTAACATAAGGACAATCAAGTATTATCCATCTTAATGACAATTACAAAAAATATATAGGCATAAAAATAAATAACTTTAAATCAGACATAAGCACCTCTGAGTATAAACAATTACATATTGGATTAATTTTCTGAAGAAAATAGTAAAATCTTTTCCTAAAATATTGATTTAAAGACCCTGGGGAGGAGCCAAGATGACAGACTGGAAGCAGCCTACATATACTGCTCTCATGGGAACTGAAAGTGGTAGGCAGATTATCAACTATACATGTAGTTGAATCAAGCAACAAACTCCAGCCTAAAGAAAACTGTAAAAATGTCAAACATGTAATTTAGAATATGGATGAGAGATAGAATGAACACAATTGATGAGAAAGTTGAAAATCAAAACAAAGATATAAAAAAAATTCAGGACATTAATGAAAAATTCACTGAAAAGATAAGCAGCATAAGAAAAGATATAAAAGAATTTAAAGAAACAAAGGAGTAATTTAAGGAATTTCAAAATACAGCAGAAAGTTTTACCAACAGAATAGATAAGAAAAAAGAATTCTAGAGCTTGAAGACAAGGGTTGTGAATGATCACCATCAGGAAAAATATAGAAAAAAAGAATAAAGAAAAAGGAGCAATCACTTAGAGAAATATCACATTATAATGAATAAATAATAGGTTATCACTAAGGAAGAAAAAGAAAAAAAGAAAGAAAATCTATATGATTTTTTCCTGGTATCACCACAGATATAGATATCCAGAAATCAGACGGACATTGAATACGTGGAAGATGTATAGCAAATAGAACTTCACCAAGACGCACAGGCACATATGGAAAAAGAGTCAAAGTGAAGTAGAAAATCCCACCCATAAGACAAAAGCAACAAATAACATACAAAGGAAAATCCATCAGACTAACAACAGACATCTCAGTAGCAAATTTACAAGCCAGAAGGGATTAGGGCTCCCATTTCTAGCCTTATTAAACAAAATAATATCCAGCCAAATAAAGTCTTTCTCAGACCAGAAACCACTAAGGGAATTTGTCTCAACTTGACTTGTCCTACATTAAATGCTCAGAACAATTTACACCCAGCAGTGTAAAACACCTGTAGGTTAAAATTCACAGCTCCTATTAAAGAGTAGCATAAGGAGGTAAAACAAAACAAGATAACATTAAACCTAAGGAACAGAATACTATCTTACATATCAATACTAACAATGAACAAAAATAGTCTTTTTTTTTGAGACAGAGCCTCAAGCTGTCCCCCTGGGTAGAGTGCCGTGGCACCACAGCTCACAGCAACCTCCAACTCCTGGGCTCAAGCAAGTCTCCTGCCTCAGCCTCCCAAGTAGCTGGGACCACAGGCGCC
>NW_003852510.1:3868981-3876285 GCF_000181295.1 Otolemur garnettii
GAGTCTCCTGCCTCCGCCTCCCAAGTAGCTGGGACCACAGGCGCCGGCCACAACGCCCGGCTATTTTTTGGTTGCAGCCATCATTGTTGTTTGGCGGGTCCGGGCTGGGGATTCGAACCCACCACCCTAGGTGTACGTGGCTGGTGCCTTAGCCGGTAACAAAAATAGTCTTAATGCTCCACTCAAAAGCTAGCCTGCAGCATGGAGGAAAAAACATATTCCAAGTATAGTCATCTCCAAGAAACCCAGGTAACTTTCAAGGACTAAGATAGACTCAAGGTAAAGTGATAGAAAAAGATACTCCACATAAATGGAAAACAAAAACAAGCAAGAATAACTATTATTGTATCAGATAAAACATATTTTAAATCAACAATGGTTTAAAAAGTTAGGGGGGTGGCACCTGTGGCTCAAGGAGTAGAGCGTCAGCCCCATATACTGGAGGTGGCGGGTCCAACCTGGCCCCAGCAGAAAAAAGATAAAGAAAGTCATTATATTAATATAATGATAAAAGGAGAAATTCAGCAAGAAGATATAACAATTCTAAACATATATGCACCAAATATGGGAGTTCCCAGATTTATAAAACAAATTCTACTAGATATAAATAAAAAAATAAACAGTAGCATCATAATAGCCAGGAACTTCAATACTCCACTAACAAACTAGACAGATCATGGAGGTGGAAAATCAAATGTAGGTCCTGCCAAAACCGATGACATAAATAAGGCATAATAGTGAAGGCAGAAATACTGTCTCTGGAATATAAGGACCTATAAATGTCCTTATATTCCTATAAATTCTTATAGGAATATAAGACCTATAAATGTCCAGTAAAAATCAAATTTTTCTTTAAGTTGAATGTCAGAATGCAGCTCTATGCATTCCATTTGAAAATTGACAGATAACATATTTACAGTGACAAAAAATGGGAGTCATAATGCATCAAAATATTGATGACTTTCCCAGAAATCTGTTTTCAAATTCTCATATCAAATCAAAAAGCAAGGTTGCCTATTTTTCCACTGTTCACAGGACATTAGCCAACATACTGAAATGCTAAAATTGTTTGCATTAATTTGAGCTTGCCATAATTTCAGTTATATTTGAAACAGTTATGGCTTAACACTGTACTGATAACTTGGTTTTCACCTTTAACATGCATGTTTAATTCATTTAAATGAGTTGGTAAATCCACTAAAAATGCTAAATTTGTAAGCCAGTTTTCATAATCAAGTTGTGGCACAAATTTGGTTTTTGATACCATAAATGTCTTGATAACATGTTGCAAATGATAAAATCTTTTCAATATTTAGGCTTGACTTAGCCATCTTACTTACAAAAAGTAAATGAAATCACCATAGTCAATATCAATACTTTTAAGGAATTCCTAGAATTGATGACACAATCCCTTGGCCCTTAAGTTTTGATGACACTTTG
Organism: Otolemur garnettii; assembly: GCF_000181295.1. NCBI lineage: Eukaryota > Metazoa > Chordata > Mammalia > Primates > Galagidae > Otolemur > Otolemur garnettii. The sequence goes on from NW_003852510.1 coordinate 3,870,422, forward strand.
CATGATGTTATCAATTTTTAAATCTTTTGTGCATAAATTTTTTTAATGTACTATGCAATGATTCTTCACCAAACATGAATTTTCACTGGCAACTGCATCATCTTCTATTAATTTTACAAGTCCTCCTCTTCTACCTACCATGGTAGGGGCACCATCAGTAACTATACCAGATATGTTGATAACAGACAAAGAAAATCACTTTAACAGGTTTTTTACTGTTTCATATAAATTTCTTAACTTAGGGCAGCGCCTATGGCTCAAAGGAGTAGGGTGCCAGCCCCATATGCTAGAGGTGGTGGGTTCAAACCCAGCCCCGGCCAAAAACTGGAAAAAAAAAAAAAAATTTCTTAACTTAATTGTGTCTTTTAATGGCACTAAGAAAGCCATTTCTTCAGTGACATTATATTTGTCATCAATAACTCTAATAAAAAGGCAAGTTAAGCCATATTTGTAGTATCAGTAATGTCATCCATCACCAAAGCATTAAATTAAAAATTAGCAGTTTTACTCTCCAAACTTCTTTAGATAAATTTCTTAGTTTCTTCTTTGCCTGGCTATAGTCTGGTGAAATAAACCGATTTTAGAAATATTACCCTGCTCTTGGGCCAGGCGCAGTGGCTCACACCTGTTATCCCAGTACTTTGGAGGCCAAGGCAGGTAGATTACTTGAGCTCACAGGTTTGAGACCAGCCTTAGCCAGAGTGGGAACTCATCTCTAAAAATAGTCAGTCACTGTGGTGAGCACCTGTAGTCCCAGCTACTTGGGTGGCTGAGGTAAGAGAATCACTTAATCCCAGGAGTTTGAGGTTGCTATAAGCTATGATGCCATGGCACTCTACCAAGGGTGACAAAGTGAGACTCTGTCTCAACAAAAAAAAAAAAAAAAAGAAAGAAAGAAAAGAAATATTACCCTGTTCTCTCAAGGCAAATTATATCTGCCATGCTTTCCATACATTGCTAAATAAATGCATAATCAGTAAATAGTTTTGATTATTTTGCTATTATGTATGCTACCACGTAACTAGCTTTTATAACAGAATCTGTCTGAATCATAACTTTTTCAAAGAAACTTCTGTTGAGAAAGAGACTATTTTTCAGTTTTGCTATTTTGTTCTGACATAATCCTTCATATACTTTATATTTGGTGATGTGTTTGTATATATAATGCCTTTCAAAATATAGTTTTTGAAAATTTGCACAAATTCCCTACAAATTAAGCAACGTGCCTTACTATTTGCCTCAACAACAAAAAAAAAGTAGTCAGCTGTCCACTTTTCACTGTACAATTTCTTTATCTGCAATTTTCTTTGTTAGGGTTCTGTCTTCTTTTGAGACACTGTAGAAGCCATGCTGGGATTTAAAAAATAATAGATAAGGGGCTATATTTACTTTTGTTATGAAAATTAGTTGACAGGAAAATAGAAAAGCAAGGTCAGGGGCCCTTCCATTTGTCAGCTGCCAATACAAGGGACAGGGGAAGGCCAATTGTAAAGTGTAGCAGCAACATGTGAGGCATTGCCAAGGTGTGGAAGTACCCTTAACAATCAAATAAGAATGCTTACCTGACTTGTAAATAACATTACACACCTATTGTTGCCGGTAGGTTGAAATATTATTGATCATGGCTGCCTCACCAAGTTACCATGAGCACATGTCTGTTGGTGTCAATTTGACCATTGCACTTGTAAGGTAACACACTGGAAGCCACACACTGCCATAAAACTGAGGCCACACATGCATACAGTGACAGCACACGTACATTTATTTTAAGTGACACTGTAACATGATATTGTCATCTACAAAGTTTATGCTGGAGAACTGCACATTTAAATTCCACCAAAAAAAAAAAAAAAAAGAAATCACAAAAAAAAATCTTATAATGTTTTAAATAAGTTCACAGCCATCCTAGGCCATAAGCAGTCTGCATGCTACAGGTTGGACACCCCTGACCTATAGGAAACAAATTTTTCTAAACATACAACCTCTCAAGATTGAGTCAGAAAAAAACAAATCCTGAGCAGACCAATAAAGAGTAGCAAAATTGAAACAGTAATAAAAATTTCCCTCTCCAAAAAAATAAGCCATGGGCTACATGGATTCACAATCAAATTCTGCCAGACCTACAAGAAATGGTACCTATTCTACTGAACTTGTTTGATAACTTTCGAAAGGAAGAAATACTCCCTAACTCAGTTCAGGAAGCCAGTATCACCTTGACACAAAAGACAGAAAAGAACACACAAAAAAGGAAAATACAGACCAATGTTCCTTATGAACATAATCATGAAAATCTTCAACAAAATACTAGGAAACTGAATTTAACTCTGTATCAAAAAGATAATTTACAGGTGGCACCTATAGCTCAAAGGAGTAGGGCACCAGCCCCATATGCTGGAGGTGGTGGGTTCAAACCCAGCCCCAGCCAAAAACTGCAAAAAAAAAAAAGTTAATTCACCATGATAAATGGGTTTCATATAGGGATACAAGAATTATTCAATATACACAAACCAATAAATGTGAATTACCACATAAACAGAAGTAAAAACAAAAGACCCTATGATCATTTCAATAGATGCAGAAAAAATTCAATAAAATCTAGCATCTCTTCATGATAAAAACACTTAAACTAGACTCAGCACCTGTAGCTCAGCGGCTAGGGCACCAACCATATACACCGGGGTTTGAACCTAGCCCGGGCCTCCTATACAACAATGACAACTACAACAACAACAGAATAGCCAGGTATTGTGGCAGGTGCCTATCCTATAGTCCCAGCTACATGGGAGGCTGACACAAGAGGATTGATTAAGCCCAAGAGTTTGAGGTTACTGTGGGCTGTGCCACAGCACACTACCGAGGGCAACATAGTGAAACGCTGTCTTAAAAAAAAAAACTTAAACTAGGCATAGAAACAGCATACCTTAAAATAATAAAAGCCAAACATAACAAACCCACTGCCAACATCACACTAAATGGGGAAAGGTGGAAAGCATTCCCCATTAAGAACCAGAACAAGACAAGGGTTTTGTCGCCACTTCTATTCAACATAATACTGGAATCAGGTGAGAGAAGAACAAAGAGTAACTGAGTCCAGCCTAAATGTCCTTCAACCCAGGAATGGACTGGTAAGCTGTGGTATATGTATACCATGGAACATTATGGAGCCATTTAAAAAAATGGAGATTTTGCAGCATTTATACTAACCTGGATGGAGGTGGAACACATTATTCTTAGTGAAGCATCACAGGAATGAAGAAGTATGAATCCTATGTATTCAACTTTGATATGAAGACAATTAATGACAATTAATGACATGGGTAAGGTGACTAGATTTTAACATTGGTAAAGCGGGACAGCACTGACTGGGGAGTGGGGAGGGTGGCAGGTGGGAATGGGGTGTTCTTAATTTAAAATTTGGTCTATATGGGAAACAAAAATTTTCATAGAACGCAAAAATAGTATTGTAATTTTTTTTAAATTTCCACATAAGTATAATTTACAAATATAATACATTAAAAAAATTATGTATGGTATTATTTTATTCTTTGGCATATGTCTCATTTGAGTGAATTTTTTTTAGTAGATTGCTGTCATTGCTTAAAAGGTCATGGAATTTTTCACAAGAATTTCTTAAATTACATTTCACACATAAAATGGCTTTCAATGTCTCAACACTTAATTGTCATTTTTCTGTTGTCCACACTTTATTTACCGTAGAAAAAAATGCATTCAGTCACAGCATTAGTTCCTGGTTAAGGACAGCACGTATCCCACAGTTTTTAGTGCATTATTGTATGGAACATGGTTTGTTTCAAAATGATGAAATATTTCTAACCATTTGTTCTTTATTGTGATTTTTGCTGATGCCCAAGATTTAACTTTTTCCTTATCAATATTTTTTTTAATAATGATACCTTGGAAGTCATAAGTGTCACTTTCAAGGCCAGTGCTAGACTTTTTGCCACCACTATAAAATATAAATAATACGAGTATTATCTGCTAAATTCATGAAATAAATAAATTACTTACCTAAATTATCTGAATAGCTGATTTGTTGACATCACTTATTTAACTAGCACTAGCACACAGTAATTATTTGTTATTATTAAAGTTTAACATTATAAAATTAACAAAAATAATATAAAACTCATATCCTGGCAAAATAGCCACATGGCAGCCAAAAACCATATATTCCCTTCCTATTCTCCCACCGTTCCCTAGCTTGTCATGAATTCTTTCCAAAAATCGAGATTTTTTTAAAAACACCACAGGACATGGGACAAATTGTTAAAAATTGGGACTCTCCCGCCAAAAGTGGGACATCTGGTCACCTTAGGCATGGGGGAAGGGGAGACAGAGAAGGTGGGAGGGGGTGAGGGAAAGGAAAAGAAGAAAAAGAAAGAAAGAAAAGAAAATAGTGACAAATTCTTACATAAATTGGATTTAATTTTGACCAAAGCACATTACTTAAACATTAATTTTTAATTCAACTTGTTAATATGTTGTTTAGGATACTGCATCCTCATTTATTAAGTGAAATATGTTTGTAATTTCCCTTTTATAATAATATATTTCCTCTAATTTTAATATTAGGTGTATCCAGATTAAGTAGAATGATTTAAGTATTTCTTCTTTTTCTATTTTCTAGAAGATTTGGCATGATTTGTGTTTTGAAATTACCTTTTACTTTTATTTATAAATATTAGTTGTCTATTTTTTGAGACTTTGGGGAAAAAAAATGAGAAGTTAACTGATACTCCATACTGAACCTCAGAGTCAAAGCATTCTACAAAAGGCATACTATTATTTGACAATGTGAATGTTACTTTCTTTGCATTGTTGTTGTTATTACTGCTTAATATTTCAATGCAGCAATCGTCTGATTTCTTTTCTGAAGGTATTTATCTTTGTTTGTTCTTTACGAGGTTTTTGTTTCTGGTCCTTATCTTAAACATTGTTACAGTTATTAAATTTTAAGCCTTTTTAATTTTATTAGGTTTCCAAGAAGTGGAAACCTAATAAACACATGTATATATAAAAAGTAAAAATAAATAAAAAAAGGGTAACTCAGTCAGAAAAGAGGAGGTCAAACTATCCCTGCTTGTTGATGATATGGTCTTATACCTGGAAAACCCTAAAGACTCCATAGGAAGATTCCTGCAACTGATAAACAAATTCATCAATGTCTCAATTTACAAAATCAAGGTACACAAATCAGGAGCATTTCTATATACAAACAATAGTCAAGCTGGGATTCAAATCAAGAAATTAATACCATTTACAGTAACTGCAAAGAAAATAAAATAGTAGGAATATACTTAACCAAGGAGTTGAAAGATCTCTACAAGAAGTACAAAAAACATTGATGAAAAAACAAAAGACGACACAAACAAATGGAAAAACATCATATGCTCATGGATTGGAAGAATCAACAATGTTAAAATATGCATACCCAAAATTATTTACAGATTCAACACTATTCGCATCAAAATACCAATGTCATTTTGCACAGATCTAGGGGAAAAAAATTCTGAACTTTATACAGATCCTAAAAAGAGCCAAAGAAATCTTTAGCAAAAAGAACAAATCTGGAACGACTTCATTACCCAACTTCAAATTATATTATACAGTTGTAGTAACCCAAAACAACATGGTTCTGGTATGAAAGTAGAGGCATAGATCGATGGAACTGAATAGAGAAATAAAATCATAAAGCTCTGACCAACTGATCTTTGAGAAAGCAGACAAAAATATACACTACAGGTGGGCAGCGCCTGTGGCTCAAAGGAGTAGGGTCCAGCCCCATATGCCAGAGGTGGTGGGTTCAAACCCAGCCCTGGACAAAAACTGAAAGAAAAAAAAAA
>NW_003852510.1:3876876-3890551 GCF_000181295.1 Otolemur garnettii
AAAAAAAAAAAAAAAAAAAAAAGTGGACAAAAGACATAAACTGATGTTTTTCAAAAGAAATTAGACAAATAGCCAACAGACAGATGAAAAAATGCTCAACATCACTAATCATCAGAAAAATTCAAAGTAAAACTAGAATTAAAATACCACTTACCCCTATAAAAATGACATTTAAAAAAAACCAGTAGATGTTGGCATGAGTGTGGTGAAAAAGGAACACTTACACACCATAAGTGGGACATAAATTAATATGACTTCTATGGAAAACAGTATGAAAATTCCTCAAAGAGCTAAAAGTTCTACCATTCAATCCAGCAATTCCACTACTAGGGATCTATCCTAAGAAAATAAGACACTATATTAAAAAGGCATTTGTAACCAAATATCACAGCACAATTTACAATTGTAAAGATACAGAATCAACTTATGTATACATCAACGGACGATTATACATATTATGTATAAAGAAAATGTGGTGTATATATACACACACACACACACACACACACACACCATGTGGAACTACTCAGCCATAAAAAGGAATAAAATGTCTTTTGCAAGAACTGGTTAGAACTTGAGAAGTATCTCAGGAATGGAAAAATAAGTACCACATGTTCTCACTAATAAATTGAAACTAAACAATGGGACACCCAATCATTTAGTGGCATAAAGGACATTGGAAATTAGAATAGCACTGGGTGGGAGGTGGGAGATAAAAATATACCTATTAGATGCAACACACACTATTCTGATAATAGGCACACTAAAAGCCCTGACTTAAGCATTATAAAATTTATCTATACAAAAAACATTTGTATTCCCTTAATAGTTTGAAATATAAAAATAAATTAATGATTAAAGATATCTCAATTTATATTTTAATTATATTCTAGTTATAGCCAGCAATGAAATTTCTTTCTGTAGACATTATTCTATAACCTAGTGCTACAAAGTAACTATTTTAATATTTCTAATATTAAAATTTTAGTATTCAGTTGGGCTTACAGGTATATATTCCCATGTGAAAACACACACATATATAAACGTTCAAACATATGCATAGATATTATATATAGAAAATTCTTCAACTTTTACATTAGTAGAGAAAATCAACAAGAGATAATAAGCCAGGAAACAAACATTAGTAAGAGCAGGGAGAAGAGAAGTACTAAATGACACACATTGCTGTTATATATTTTCACAAATGCATATCCTAGAGCTATAGAGTTCCTACATTCTAACCATGGTACAAACTCTAGCAAAATCTATAAGACTCAGAATTTCTCATCTATAAAATAGAATAAAATGCTACTTATATTTCATGTAATATTGTAAGAATTAAGTGAGATAATCCAATTAAAGTACTTAGTCTGATGCAGAACCTAATATGTGTTTTAAAAGTCAATGTTCATTTGCCAAAGACACATTACACTAAATTCAGAGGAATATTTTATCCGGGTGGACAATGTACATAAACAGCAGCACGTAAAGATCAGTGAAATATGCTTCTCAAGGAATATTAACATTAATAATAAGATGTATAATCAAATTGTCAAATGTGAAAAAATATAAGCTTCCTTCCTTTAATTTTCAGATTTGAAGAATTATGATTCTTTCATTACATCTATCTACAGCTGACATAAGTAGAAATAGAATAAAAAATTTTAATTGTTTCATATTAAAGTGAACTATTTACTAAGTATCTATTTGCCATATAAATAAACAAGGTATATATTAATATAAAAATATAATTTTATAATATTTAAGGTAAAATGAAAGCATAGTTGTAAGGCACAATCAATATATGATTTAAAACCCATTCCCTTCATCGTACAATTATATAACCAGGTGCAGTGGCTCAGGTCAATCCTAACACTTTAGGAGGTCAAGGTTAGGAACAGTGCCTGAGGCCAAGAGTTGGAGACCAGCCTGAGCAACATGGCAAAACCTTGTCTTTATGAAGACTACAAAAATTAGCTGGGCATGGTGCGACACAGCCTGTACCCCCTGCTTCTCAGCTGATACAAGAGATCACTTGAGCTTAGGAGTTCAAGGCTGCGGTGAGCCTATGATCATACCACTGCTGTCTGTCTATTCTGGGCAACAAAGTAAGACACTGACCCTAAAATAAATAATAACAATAATTAATAAAAAATAACCACTAGGTATAGAAGCATATATATTTAAAGATAACACTATTCCTATATTGAAAACTGGATATACCTAACATCCAACTGGTGGAGATTACTTGCAATACAGGCATTCAACAGAAAACTACATAACCAGTTAAAAAGATTTTGTATAAATTATTAACAGTATATGACAATGATCATAAAGTTGAAAAAAGCCAAAACAAAAGTATTCTTACAGTATGAACCAAGATTTGTAAATATCACAGGTGTATGCATACACACACAAAATACTGGAAAGATCTACATTAAAATATTTCTGAACAGGGAGGAATAAGGAATTTTTTAATTTTTTATGTGTTTCTGCATTTCCCAAATTATATTCTTTTTATAACCTGTAAATTAGAATTTTTTGAAATCCTATTCTTTTAGTTTTACTCACATATAAATAAATTTGCTGCTACTAAAATTTCATAGCCCATGAGATTCCAAATGTGATACCAAGTTCAAGAGAACAATTTTTTCCACTTTATTTCATAATTTGCATATTCAGTTACCCTCACCAAAGCCTCATAAACCTGCTGTATACAATGGAGAGAATCAAAACCGAACACTGTATCAAAAAAACAATTTCTTGGTGGGTGAATAGAGGAAGCTGACCAAGAACAAATACTGATAACATTATCTCTAAGCCTTATTTTTAAATGTTCAATAACTCATGGCACAGGTATGACTTTTTATTAGCTTTGGATTGACCTCTATGTGATTCTTGAACTTTCATATTCCAGCCCTTCCCTGTAACATATAAATACAAGAAGCATATAAGACATATTAAATGTTCTATTTTCTTTAGTAGAAATTTGTGCTTTTAGCCTAGACTTTTCCCTAATACATGAACAAATAGTTAAACAAATAGTTTTATCAGAAAAAAATTTACTACTGTAGTATAAAAATGAATTGGAATAAATAACTACTAATGTTCCTTCCTAACACTTGGATTTTATGAAGAATTAAGTAACTGACTTTAAAATATTTAACATGAAGAAACAAGACTAACATTCACACATTTCAAATTATATGTGTCAAAGCATTAATGCTAATACAGAAGAGATTAGCCCTCAATTTCATATCAGTTAAATATTTATTGTAGTAATGAAACATTCTGAGAAAGTTATAAAATATTATCTAATATTTCCTGGAAAAAAAAGAAAAGTGACAAAAATAAAAATAAACACATGACATGAAAAAAATTGATGAATTAGTATGGTGTTTTCTGTTTATAAAGCTAAATATAGGGATAGATTTTTTTGCACTTTAATCACCATTCTAGTGTTAGATTACTAAAAATAAACTAAACAGGTAAAAATAACACAAATCAAAGAATACACAATATGCAAGAAGAACATTGAACAACAAAATCCACAATAGTTAACATAGGAATTACCAGTCACAAAGGGTTTTAGAATGTTAATTTAGTTAGTAACATTTCCTAAGGAGTTTCTATGTGACAAACATTGCTAGGCTTTAAGAAGACAGTAGATGAAAAGCGACAGTTCTTGTTTTCAACTAGTTTATATACTTCAGTAGACTTAAAATAGACATATACGTACCACCTATTATAAATCAATCCAATTACAAGACCACCAACTCTAAAGTGGCAATCACTATCTTGCCTATAAATTAGAATACCTGGGGTCCGCCGCGCTTGTGGCTCAGTGAGTAGGGCACCAGCCCCATATACCAAGGGTGGCAGGTTCAAGTCCAGCCCTGGCCAAACTGCAACAACAAAAAAATATCCAGGCATTGTGGCAGGCGCCTATAGTCCCAGCTACTTGGGAGGCTGTGGCAAGAGAATCACATAGGGTAAAACAGAAACTAAAACATTCCCTCTTTTTTTGTTTTTTATGCTGCAGTTTAAAGGAATGGTTAAAAACATATAGATGAAAAGGATGATGTAAAGTACAGAAGTAATTCTATGAGGAGATAAAAACTCGGTACTTCAGCAACTTTTAATAATTACTTGAATTTTACTCTACCACCCATTCTTTGTAGTCCTAGGGCAGAAATGTCCATTGATTTCAGCTGTTTTTCATCCTTCTTCAATAAGAAATCCACGTACTAACAACCTGACATGTTCCTTTTTTAAGGTTTTTAATTAATAATGCTATATCTTATCTCCTAATATTATAGAAGCAGAAGAAAAACAATTTTAAGTAAATAGTGGAAAAATGGACACACAGTAATTACATGAATCCTGAAAATTGAAAACTCAAAACCAATCAGATGATTTGTTTTCTTGCTATTGAGTTCCATATACATTTTAGATGTATGGTTTCCAAATAATTTTCTTCTGTCCCACAGGTTGTCTTTCAATTCTGTTCAGCTTTGTTCTTTTTGCTCAAGATTACTTTAAGCTATTTTAGGCCTTTACAGTTCCATACAAATTTTAGGAATTTTCTATTTTTGGAAAAAACTATCATTAGAAATTCAATAGAGAGGGAAATTAAGCAAGCTATCTATAGACTGCTTCAAGTAGTATAGATACTTTAACTACTTTAATTATTCTAATCCATGAACATTGGATATATTTCTATTTATTTCTTCCTTCTTCAATTTCTTTCATCAATGTTTTATAGTTTTCAATGTATAGATCTTTTACTTTCCTGGTTAAATTAATACCTAAGCATGATTTTTATAGCTATTGTAAATAGGATTGCTTACTTAATCTCTTTTCTTGACTGTTCACTGCTGGTATACAGAAACGCTACTAACTTTTTTATGTTCATTTTGCATCCTACAACTTTACTGAATTCATTAGTGAGTTCTAATAGTTTTCTTCATGGCAACTTTAGGGTTTTGTACATATAAGATTATGTAATCTGTAAACACAGACAGACAACTTCTTCCTTTCAAATTTAGATGCCTTTTATGTCTTTCCTTTGTTTATCTGCTCTGGATATTAGTACCAGTACTATTTTGAACAGGAGTGGTAAGAATGAGTATCCATGTCTTGTTCCCTATCTTAAAAAGAAAACTACCAACTTTTCAATACTGGGTATATTAGCTGTGGGCTTCTAATACATGGTCTTTATTATGTTAAGAAATACTTCCCCTCTACATGTAATTCTATACTAATTTCCTGAGAGTTTTTATTATGAATGTTGAAATCTTGTCAAATGTCTTTTTCTCCATCTACTGAGATGACTGTTTTTTATTTCATTCTGCTAACATGGTATGTGACCTTTATTGATTTATATATATTCCACCATCCTACTCTTCAAGGATTAGTATTACTTCTTTAAATGTTTGCAAATTTTAGGAGTGAAGCCATATGGTTTGGGGCTCATTTTTTTGATGGAAGTTCCCTTGCACAATCTCCTTACTTGCTATTATGTTGTTCAGGATTTCTATTTCTTCATGATTTAGTCTTGGTAGGAATTTATCCATTTCTTCAAAATTATCTATTTCTGTATAATTGTTCTAGTAGTCTCTTATGATCTTTTCTATTTCTGTATTATCCATTATAATTTCTGTGCTTTCATTTCTGATTCTAATTGAATCTTCTATCATTTTTCTTAGTCTAGATGAAATTTTGTGAATCTTTTTAAAAAAGAACTTACATTCATTGATCTGTACTACCATTTTTATTGTCTCTATTTCATTTATTTCTGTTCTGATCCTTATTATTTGCTTCTCTCTACAAACTTTGGGTTTAAATTTTTCTTTTCCTAGACTCTTGACAGGTAATATAAAGTTGTTTTGGAGGAATCTTTCTTATTTTTTGATATCTGTTTATTGCCACAAACTTGTTAGAACTACTTTTCCTACATCTCATACGTTTTGGTACCTTGTGGCTCCATCTTTGTTTTTCTCAAGGTTTTTAAAAATGTCTCTTCTTATTTCTTGAACAAATGCTAATTTAGGGGCAAGTTAATTTCCACATTTTGAGAATTTTCCAAAATACTTTGTCATTAAATTCTACATTTATATAATTATGGTCTTAAATAATACTTGATACCACGTATTCTTATTCAAGTATATTCTGTCTTCTTAAATTGGTTAAGACTTATTTTGTGACATAACACATACAATCTATCCTGAAAAAGGGTTAAAGTGGGCTTGAGAAATATGTGGATTCTGCTAGTATCAGATGGAATGTTCTGTGTGTGTCTATTACAACCATTTTGTGTATAAAGTATAGTTTAAATATAATGTGTCAACACTGATTTTCTGTCTGGATGATCTGTCCATTGTTTAAAGAGGAATATCAAAGCTCTGCTAATACTAAATGCAGTCTATCTCTAATTGCAGTCTATATCCAGATCTACTACATTTACATTATTTATTTATGGGTTCTTATGTTTGGTACATATATATTTACAACTGTTAATACATTATTTTTCTGTGTGTGGGTGTCACATGTGACTCTTTTTTTGTTTGTTTTTGAGACAGAGTCTCAAGCTGTCACCCTGGGTAGAGTGCCGTTGTGTCACTGCTCACAGCAACCTCAAATTCCCAGGCTCAAGCGCTCAGCCTCCCAAGTAGCTGGGACTACAGGTGCCCACCACAATGCCTGATATTTTTATTGCAGTTGTCATTATTGTTTTAGCTGGCCCAGGCAGGGTTCAAACCCACCAGTCCCAGTGTATGTGGCCAGCACCCTACCCACTGAACTATGGGTGCTGCCCTGCTATTATGGTATTGACTCCTTTATCATTATATAATGACATTTTAGGTCTCTTTTTACAATATTTTTTTTTACTTCCATCCTTTCACTTTCTATGTGTGTCCTTATCTTTTTGCTTTCAAATCTATATATGTCTTTAAAGGTGAGGTGAGTCTCTTGTAACAGCATATACTTGGGTCTTGTTTACTTACCAATTCAACCACTGTAGTTTTTTTATTGGATTTATCCATTAAATTGAATTTAATCCATTATCAATCAAATTAATTATTGGTAATGGACTTAATATTGTCATTTTGTTAATTGTTCTCTGGTTGTTTTTAATTATCTAATCCTTTGTGATTAGATAATTTTTTTTTCTCTTGTGTATCTAGTATATATTTTTTTTTTATATGAGTACTAAGAGGCTTACATCAAATACCTTAAGGTTGCACAGGCTATTTTAAGTTCATAACAACTTAAATCTTCATTAAAACCTACATTTTTATTCAACTCCCCCCCAAATTTCCTGTGGATAGAACAATTTATATCTTTTCCATAGTAAATACTTTAAAAATTATATTATTAATAGTTCTGTCTCTTAACTTTCATTCAAAATATATCCCTTATTTACACAACATTATTACAGTAGTAGAGTATTCTGAACTTGACTGCGTACTTACTATGCATATGAGTGTTATACTCTCACACTTTCCATGTTACTACCTATCATCCTTTTATTTCAACTTAAAAACCTCCCTTCAACATGTTTTATAAGACAGTAAAGGTATGTGCTAGACAGCTTCTTTGATTATCACTCAGTCCACTTTGGTGCTTACAAAGATTGTAGGGATCCTCAGCCACAAACACTGTGGATGCCCACATACACAGCGAGGATTTGGGGGATCTTCAGCGACAATGAATGCTAAAGTACTCCCAATCCATTTTTCTCAATCTGACAAAGTTGTGACTAAGGGGATCCTTCTTAGCACTGGATCTAGCTTGTGAGTTTGCTTGCACTGGCAGTAGCATTGATATCTGGTGAGTGGCAGCTGTCAAGTGGTCACAAAGCTAAGGCCGAAATAACGGACATGCACAGAGACTACAGGTATGATGCAGAGCACAAATGGCTCTGTTTCCCAGAAGCAGACACTACCACTGCAAGTTCATAACAGTATGCAAAGGGCAGATGTTTGTGAAGTAGCAGGGAGCCAAAAATGGGCACACAGATATACTGAGAGTTAAAGTACCTTTACGATCAGGCTGAAATCTACCTATCATGGCAGAGTCAGTGCCTAGAGCATGGGCATATGAAGCAAGGTTCTAGGTTTCAGAGTGTGAGCTGGCTTGCCATGGCAATGGCTGTGGTATCTGAGATGTGGACAGGCCCGTTGAAACCACAGAGCCCAGGTCTGTAGTGTGGGCACTAGAGTAGCAATTTCAGGATCAGGGCATGAGAGGGCTTAGAAAAATTGGTGGCTCCTTTCCTGAAATAGCTAGACAGTGACACTTTTTTTTTTTTTTTTGAGACAAAGCCTCAAGGCCTCATTAGCCTTTCCCAGATGTGTCTCTCCTAAGAGCCAACCACTTTCTCAAAGGGTGTTTTCCTGAAAGTTTGGGCAAAAAATGTGGGTGTGCATCGTACACAGGAGTGCATTTTACACAGCAAAATACAGTATATATGAAAGCACTAAAAAGCTGAACAAAAAAAAAGTACAGGCCTAGAGCATTTCCTGTTTACAACTGTTCAAACAAAATTTTTAATGAAAGAATGAAAAACATCAGGAAATTGATAGAGAAAAGGATAAAGAATGAAGCCAATATCAAATCTAATGCAACAGAACATGGCAGGGCTCCTCAAACTTTTTAAACAGGGGGCCAGTTCACTGTCCCTCAGACCGCTGGAGGGCTGGACTGTGGGCCCTGGGACAAGTCAGCTGCTAAACAGGACAAGCAGCAGCGGCAAAAACACCTAGCAGGCCAGATAAATGTCCGAGGTGGGCTGCATTTGGCCCTTGGGCCGTAGTTTGAGGACCCCTATAAGAGAATGAAGGAAAGAAAACTACATAATTATCACAATAAGAAGGAAAACGAATTTGACAAAATCTAAAACTCTTTCATGATAAAAAAGCTCAACAAACTAAAAATAGAAGGCAATTTCCAAACATATTAAGTGGTATTTATAAAAAAAAATAGTTAATATCATAGACAATGTTAAAAGAATGAAAGCATTCCACTTAACAGAAATGGGAAAAATATATCTCATTTTATTACTCATATTCAACACATAAAGAAATAAAAAGTACCCATATTAGAAAAGAAAAACTAATGCCAAGTATAAGTTCTGAGACATGATCTTTTACCTAGAAAACACCAAGGAATTCATAAGACCATTAGAATTACTAAGTTTAGCATAATCACAAAATACAACATCAATATTCAAAAATCAATTGCATTTCCATAAACAATGATTTGTCCAAAAGAAAATTTAATAAGTGATTCTGTAAATAACAGCATCAAAAAGAAATAAAAACACTTTACAGTTTTAATTTACAGAAAAGCACATGACTTGCACAATAGAAGTTACAGTATATTTTTGAAAGAAATTAAAGAGCTAAATAAATAGAGGACACTGAAGGTTGATAAACTGGAAGATTTCCTAGTTTAAGATGATGATACAGGCCTCTATGCCTACCTGCACTGGTAATGGAGACCCATTCACTGTCTATGGCAAATGGCAAATGTAAGTTGCTCTTGCGGTTTTATCTTGCTCTACTCTATAAACCTATCTTTCTCTTCCTCAATAAAACATTATTCCATGCTTGCCTTAAAAAAAAAAGACAATACAACAGAAAATGATCTATAGATTTAATATAATATCTACCAAAATCCTAAAGATCGTTTTTCTAGATATGAAAAGCTGATCCTACAATTCATATATAATTACAAGAGACCTCAAATAGTGAAAACAATCTTGAAAAAGATGAAAAAAATTGGAGGACTTAACAATTTCTGAAATTACACCTTACTAGAAAAATACAGTAATCAAAATAGATTACTGGCACAAAGACAGACATAAAGAACTATAAAAGAGAGAGTCTAGAAATGATCCCATACAGTAGAACCTCCATAGTTGACCGCCTCCCTAAGGTGAACTAATTTTCATAGACTGGACATGCACCACCTATACATACCAGTACAGTAGGCCTAGTTCTTATGTTGACCACCTCCATATGTTGATCATTTTATTATAGTCTTTTGGGTGATTAACTTGAAGAGGTTTTTCAGTATTGTCTTTGGTCCGTAGTTTAACATCTTTTTTTTTTTTTGAGACCGAGTCTCACTTTGTCACCCTTAGTCGAGTGCCATAGCATCACAGCTCACAGCAACCTCAAACTCTTGAGTAGTTTAACATCTTTAAATAAGTATTGGGTAGCTGGTAATCTCACCAGTCTTTTCAACTCTTAATAATTTTACAATTTTAAACAAATTGCCTTGCTTCCTAAGTTATTTTTTCAGTTCATTTATATGTATCATTAAGTGTCTACCATGTTACTGAACTAGGTGCAGTGGGGAATCAAAATGAGTAACATTCATTTCTGGTCCACAGATTTTTAACCTTTTGTGAGCAATATCCAGAGGAAAATAATGATTAAAAAATGTGGTGTGGTGTTCTGCTTTTCAATGTATATGACATTGAGATACTTGGAATGATATTTGAGAATATATAAACAGAGCACTGAATATCATCAAATTACATAGAAATCTTCCTCTTTTTAATTCTCTTCCAATCCTTTTCATTATATCCATAAACATAAGCCCTTAATACCTCTGGGACATTTATTATTCTCCCTTTGTAACAAAGAAGGGCTCAGGTTCAGAACACTCTGAACATTAAATTCTCTAGTATAATTCAATGAAATACATATTTACTGTTTTTCTCCCTTCTTTCCCTCCCTTCCCTTCTACCTTATCTCCCTCTCTCCCCTTTCTTATTTGAGATGGGATCTCACTATGTCACCCTGGCTGGAACACAGGAATGTCATCACAGCTCACTACAATCTCAAACTCCTGAGATCAAGGGATCTTCCCACCTCCCAAGTATCTGGGACAGCAGGCACAAGCCACAAGGCTCAGCTAATCTTTCTATTTTTATGGAGACAGGGTCTCATCCTTAGGCTAGTCTTAAACTCCTGGCCTCAAAAGATCTACCTGCATTAGCTTTCCAAAGTGCCAGGATTAAGGCATAAGCCACCATGCCCAGCCTGTTATCTTTCATTTAAGGCAAGTCATATAATTTTCTCAGTTGTGGTAACAATATAAAGGTGTTATTTATAAAATAAACTTAGCTTAAAAATGGAGTTGATTAAAAACAGCTAACACTGGAGAGCTAGTATATATTTTAAGATCTTCCAAATTAATGATATCTTCCTTCTCTTGTCCAGACACTAATTTTTTTACCTCACAACAAAATAGAAATTGAAGAGACATGTGTCAACAACATTCACTCTTCTTTTACTCGTTATCAAATATAATGTTTTAACATTATTTACATGCTCTACTTTCAGTTCTCTAACAGTAGGCTTCTTTACTGGTCCAAAAAGTTATGGTTCCAGATATGATATTGTTCCTTTAGTAATTAGGGATGGAAGCCAGAAGGATTGCACATAACCTTTACAGAGATAGACACTGTGGGTTATACGGTAAAATACAGTCATAATTCTGTCCATAGTGAAATATTAAACCACTCCTCATGCAAAGTTCCTTTAGTTCTTTCTTTTCTTTTATTTAGTAACCACATGGACAAGTGTCTTTCTAAAATACTTTAGTAAGAAACTTGTCAAAACTGGACAAATGTAACTCTAAAATATATTAGGAAGAGACCTGTCAAAACAGTAGAAGTAGAATTTCTAAAATTCTGACAGAGGACTTGCATATGTGTCATTTTCTCTTAATGTGGATATACAGTTATATGAGCCATTGGATGGCAAACCATCCTGTTTGCTTATTGGAAGACTAAGAGATTGACATGAGGATATTTTTTTCCTATCATTCCCACCAAAATAATTTAATATCCTCAGTTACTTGAAAAAGGAACAATTTTTAAGATGACACATTCTAGAGATTTCAGGTCCTTGCATATCTTTAGATAGATTTATCCAAGCAGCCTCCATAATATATACAAATAACTTAGTTGAAGAAGCATTCGTACAGTAAAAAGCACACAGAAACTGTAGAGTAGGTTAAATTTCCTGTGGCTCTACTATTAGCTATAGTGATCTTGTCAATGACACTAAAGTTTTGGCCAGCATCCAGGCCCACCAAGTCAATGCCAGTACTGGGTCTGCTCTGACAGGCCCAGAATCCAGGACCACCCCACTGTAGACCAAGGCTTCAGGATGACCCCCACAGACCAAAGACCCAGGCCCAATCCTACCAACTAAAGTACCAGATTTGCCCCAGTGCCAGATCAGCCCCCCATGGATTCAGGCTCCAGACTTATCCCCTTTAACCTACCTCTAGGTCCACTCTGACCCACCTCTAGTTCCACTTTCATTGTCTCCAGATCCAAAACCACCCTTGTAGACCCACATATCAGGCCTACTCCAGTGGATCCCAGTGCCAGGGAAGCCCCCCAGAGACATAGGTTCCAGGCCCCTGAAAGCCCAAATAATAGGCCCACATCAGTAAACTCCAATGCTAGGCCAGCTTCCATGTATCCAAGGTTCCAGGGTCCAGGCTGACCCAAAAGATTCAGGTAGCAGGCAAGAGGCAGGCCCCTGTGGACCCAGGTACCAGGCCTGACAAACTGCTGGCATAAGGACTAGGTCAAGCTGCCTAAGAATTCCAGCAGCAAGCCTGCCCAGAAATGCTAGATTGGCTAATTGGTAAATAACTTTCCCTGAATAAGCTAAAGACTGGCAGAGGGAGATGCCTACTTTTCTAAACATGCCATAACTAGGACACAAAATTGCAAATAATGAGAGAAACATGGCATAATAGGAATAAAATAATGTAAAAGTAAATGACTCTAAAGAAAATGATGTTCATAAATACCCAAAGAATTAAAAATGACTGAGACACATTATAATCAAATTTTCAAACATCAAAGACTAACAATTTTGAAAGCTTCAAGAGAAAAGCATATCAAATACAAGAAAAACATAATAAGCCTATCCATAGATTTCCTAGCAGGAACCGTATAGGCCAGGAGACAGCCTATATTCAAAGTGTTTGCAAAAAAATCTCCAAACCAAGAATACCATATCTGGCAAAGCCATCATTCAGAAATAAAGGAGAGATAAAGCAGTTAGGGGAACTAGTTCATGTGAGGACAGAGGCTAAGAAGTTCCACAACAAACCATCTATCTGCTAGCTGGAGAACCTTCATGTCAGTAGCTTTTATTTCTGCAAGTCCAAAGACTTGAAAACCTGAGAGAAGTACCTGTGGAGATACTGGAGTCCAAGGCCACAGAGCCTGGGGTTCTGATGTTTCAAGTACAGGAGAGCATACCCGAGCTCCAGGAGAGAAACAGACCAATTTGCCTTTTCTGTTTTTGTTCCATATGGGCTCCCAGCTGACTGGATAATGACTGGACACAATGAAGGCATATCTTCCCTACATAGTCCACTCAGAGTCACATGCCAGTCTCCTCTGGAAATAGCCTCACAGCCACACCCATAAATAATGCTTTTATCAATTCTCTAGACATTCCTTATCTAATCTGCCACTTAAAACTAACCATCATGGATTCTGGGAAGATGGCCGACTGGTAGCAACCCTGGTCAGAGGCTCCTGAACAAAGGAAGAAAAACTGGTTGGAATCAGAATCTATGAAGTCAAAGACGGGGAGCTGAGCCCAGAAAGAAGTTCGGCAAGCTA
>NW_003852510.1:3902546-3921468 GCF_000181295.1 Otolemur garnettii
CACAGCAACCTCCAACTCCTGGGCTCAAGTGAGTCTCCTGCCTCAGCCTCCCAAGTAGCTGGGACCACAAGTACCCGCCACAATGCCTGGCTATTTTTTGGTTGCAGTCGTCATTGTTGTTTGGCGGGCCCGGGTTGGATTCAAACCTGCCACCTCAGGTGTATGTGGCTGGCACCTTAGCCACTTCAGCCACAGGCGCCAAGCCTAAATAGATTTTTTTTTTTTAAGTATATGCTGCCTAGAAGAGATTCACTCTACCTTTAAAGACACAAATAGGAAAAAAAAAAAAAAAAAAAAAAACGCAAATTGGCTTAAAGTGTAAGTATGAGAAAAGGTATTCCATGCAAATGGAAACCATGGAGAGTGAGACAGCTATATGAATAAGAGAGAAAATAGACTTTCTCAAGTCAAAAACAGTCATAGGAGATAAAGAAGGCCATTATATAATTATAAAGGGATAGAATCATCAAGAGAATGTAATAATTACACCCAAATATATAAATATTATCAGAACTGAAGGGAAAAATATATAGCAATACAATAATAGTAGGGAGCATCAATACTTACCTTCAGCAATAGATAGGACATTCAGTCTGAAAATCAATAATGAAACTACAGATAATTGAACAGCACTATAGAACAAACAGACATAACAGATACATACAGAATCTTGTACACTCAAGGGCAGCAGAATCTAGACTCTTGTCAAGAGCATACCAAGCATTCTACAGAATAAATCATTATGTATAGCCCACAAAATAAGTCTTACAAATACACAATTCAAATGATATCATGTATAATTTCCAGGCACAGTGGTATGAAACTAGAAAGAAATAAGGAGAGAAATTTTAGAAAATTAACAAGTTTGTAGAAATTAAAAAGCATGCTCTTGAACAACAGTTGAAAGAAGAAATCAAAATGAAAACAAAACAATGATTTAAGCAAGGGTGTACATAATAAAGGCTATATATCAAAAGCCTAGAACTCATATCATATTCAACAGTGGAAGGCTGAAAGCATTTACTCAATAATCAGAAACAAGACAAGGAATCCCACCCTAACCATTTCTATTCAACACAGTAATAGAAATCCTTGCCATAGAAATTAAGCAAGAAAAGAAATAAAAGTATTAAACTCCCTAAAGAAGAAGTTAAATTGTCTTTGTTTGCAGATGACATGATTGCATGTACAGCAAACCCTAAAGATGCCATCAGAAAACTATGGGAACTAATCAATAAATTCAGTAAAGATGCAGGATGCAAAAAAATCACATACAAATATCAGCATTTCTATACCCTACCAACAAGCTATCTGAAAATAAAACTTTAAATAAATCATTTACAATAGCTACAAAATATAAAATACTTAGGAATAAATTTAACCAAAAAGGTTAAAGATCTGTACACTGAAAAATATGAAACAATGATGAAAAAATTGAAGACATAGAAAAATATATCCATGTTTATGAATTATAAGAATTTTGCTAAAGTGGCCACACTTAGCCAAAGCAATCAACAAACTCAGTGCAATCCCTATCAAAATATTGATGGAATTTTTCACAGAAACAGAAAAAAAATCCTAAAATTTGAAAGGAACCACAAAGACTTCAGTCAAGCAATCTTTGTCTTCCATTTCAGAGAGCCTTTCTTCTGCCTGGGCTTGAATTTCCAATCGGGATTAATATGCTAATCTCCAAACTAGTTCCCCACCTTATTGTTTATTCCATAAATATCACTAACCCATCTTCATACCACTCTCCAATCCAGTCTCACCCTACCAATTTTAATTGCCGAGTTGCAGAAAATACTGGGGGGGGGGGGGGGGGGGGGCGGGGGGACCTGCAGAAGAATATGGCAATATGAATAATCACAGTAGATCAACGCCCCTGAGGAATGACAAAAGATACATCAGAAGATGCCATTCATAGACAAATGACTGAATTGTCAGAAATAGAATTCAGAATATGGATGGCAAATAGATGAAGAGAATGGAGGAAAAGATGGAATTAGAAATCCAAAGAGTAGTTCAAAAGTTGTCTCCAGAAATTGATGAATTCAAAGACAGAATTACCAGGGATACAGACATAATGAGAAGAGATGGAGCAGAGCTCAAGGAAATGAAAAAGTCATTTGAAGAGCTTCAAAATACAGTAGAGTTCCTCAGTAATAGAAGTGAGCAAGCAGAAGAAAGGATTTTGAAGGAGCACAAAGCTGGATACATCATATTACCTAATTTGAAAATCTATTACAAAGATATAATAATAAATGCAGCATAGTATTGGCATAAAAATAAAAATGCAGGCCAATGGAACAGAATACAGGCTGGAAATAAATCTACACATTTATAGTCAACTCATTTTTGACAAAGATGCTAAGAACACACAGTGGGGGGCCACTGGTGTGCTTACAACTAATAGGCACAATGTAAGGGTATATGGTATACAAATACCACTTGGACTCTGCCAAACGAACACAAACAATGTCACCTAATCGTCTGTATCCTCATATTAAGATACAGGGAGGGAGGAGAATACACAATAGAATAAATGGTGTTGGGGAAAAAATTGGATATCCACACACAGAAGGATGAAATTGGACTCTTTATTTTACATACAAATCAAATCAAAATGGACTAAAGACCTGAATGTTAAGACCTGAAACTCTAAAAGTACTCAGGGTGGGTCTTGTGGCATACTGAGGGTAGCAGATTCAAACCTGGCCTCAGCCAAACTGCAACAAAAAAAATAGCCAGGGGTTGTGGCAGGCACCTGTAGTCCCTGCTACTCAAGAGACTGAGACAAGAGAATCATCTAAGCCCAAGAGCTGGAGGTTGCTGTGAGCTGTGACACCACAATACTCTAACAAGGGCAATAAACTAAGACTCTGTCTCAAAAAAAAAAAAAAAAAAGTACTCAAAGAATGCCTGGGAGAAAAACTTCCTGACACTAGCCCAGGGAATACATTTTTTAATATGTCCCCCAAATTAAAGGCAACAAACATAAAAATAGACAAACTGAGTTAAATGAAAAGACTTCTGCACAGCAAAAGATGTAATCACCAGAATAAGAGAAAACCTATGGAATGAAAGAAAATATTTGTAAACCATACAACATAAGCGTTTAATATGCAAAATACATAAAGAACTTAGACAAATGAAGAGCAAAAAATCAAACAGCTGCATTTTAAAATGGGCTAATGGCCTGGATAAATATTCCTCACAAAACCATAAATAAATGACCAAAACAGGCATATGAAAAAATGCTCAACATTACTACTAATAAGGGAAATACAAACACAATGAGATATCACTTCACACCTGTTAGAATGGTTATTATCAAAAAGACAGAAACTGGGTTGGGCAAGGTGGCTCACACCTGTAATCCTCGCTCTTTGGGAGGCCAAGGCTGGTGGGCTACTCGACCTTAGGAGTTTGAAACCAGTCTGAGCAGTAGCGAGACTCCATCTCTACTAGAAGTAGAAAAATTAGCTGGGTGTTGTGGTGGGCACCACAGTCCCACCTACCTGGAGGCTGAGGCAAGAGAATCACTTGAGCCCAAGAGTTTGAGATTGTTGTGAGCTCTAATGCCAACGCACTCTATCCAGGGTTACAAGAGTGAGACTCTGTCTCAAAAAAAAAAGAAAGAAAGAAAGAAAAAGAGCAAAAAAGGATGAGATGATGAGTGTAGATGAAGCTGCAAAGAAAAGAAAAAAAACACTTTTAGACTATTAAAGGAAATGTAAACAGTAAAGAAGTTCCTCAAAAAATTAAAAACCACTACCTTGTGAGCCAATAATCCCACTTCTGTGTAGACATCTAAAGTATATGAAATCAGGATGTCGATGAGATGTCTACACTCTCATATTTATCTCTGTATTATTTAAAAGAGTCAAGATATGACACCAACCTAATTATCCATTACGGAATGAATAAAGAAAATATAGTATATACTCATACATAAGGGAGCACTATTTAGCCTTTAAAAAAAAAATTGTCTTTTACAAAAACATGGACAAACCTTGAGGACATTACGTTAAGTGAAACAAGCCAAGCACAGGAAGACAAATATCTCATGATTTCACTTATATGTATAATCTAAAAACATGAAATTCACAGAAGCACAGAGTAGAGCAGTGGTTCCCAAAGGCTGGGGGGAGGGTAGGACTAACGAGATGTTGGTCATAGGATATAAAATTTCTATTAGAAAGGAAATCAAGAGATCTATTGTATATCATGGTGAATAGGTGAATACAGTTAATAATATATTTTATACTTAAAAGTTGTTACATGAGTATAGAAGATTTTTACTGTGTTTTCACAATAAACAAAATATATTAGTGCATATGGTAATTAGTTCAACTTTGCCACTTTATAATGTATGCATATCTAAACATCATGTTGTATACCATAAATATATATAATTCTTGTCAAATAAAATATTAGTTTTTTAATATGCACAAAGGTGTCTATGTTAAGGAAGGGTGTCTACTCACAAAAAAGGAAAAGTTATTGCA
Source organism: Otolemur garnettii (assembly GCF_000181295.1). NCBI lineage: Eukaryota > Metazoa > Chordata > Mammalia > Primates > Galagidae > Otolemur > Otolemur garnettii. The sequence goes on from NW_003852510.1 coordinate 3,907,058, forward strand.
CAAAGAAAAATAAGATCTACTATATTTTAATTCCATGTCACCTATCTCTTTCAGGCATATATAAACAATTCCCTAGGACACAAACTGATTTATTTTTGCTTGGGAAAACGTATTTGGCTAATTCTTGAAAGAGAAAGAGAATACCTTTTCATCAGTTAAGGTTTATAACTATAAATAGAGGTGATTAAACTGAGGCCCTCACTCAGTATTAATAAGAACCACAAATACAAAAATAAATTATTTACTATTTTACATAGTAAAGAATGACTTGGATTTAACTGTAGTTTAGTTATAGTATACAACATATTTTGTTCAGTAAGTTTCTTTATTCTTCAAAATATGTATTTCCTATAATATCTTTTCAAGGCAAAATATAGCCATACACTTATAAATATGCTATAAACTTAAGTAAAGAAAGAATATCAAAATAATCTTCATAAGTCACTGAATTATCCCATTGAGGTGAAAATATAAGAATTCAATTATTAAAAATACTTTGATCTAGGAAGAAAAACAGATATGTTTCAGAAATGGCAAATAAGTGTATCCGCGAAGTTCAAGTGCAATTTAAAATAGTCTATACCCTATACAAAAGTAGGAAAACATGGAACTATGACAGATAAAGTGACATATACTGTATGTAGTTCAAGGATGCACTTGATAGAATTCAATCTGTTTAATGTACTAGAAAGAGAATGTATTTGAAATTCAGTTGCCCGTTCCAACCAAAAAAATTTGTAGAATCAAAACACCTGTTTACATATTCTTTTATTAAAATTTATTTTAAAATTGAATACAAAATAAAGAAGCAATCAAATACAAAAATACAACAAGTAATAAAAATAACTGAATAAACATATATTTTCTCCCTTTCTTCTCTGGAACTAATAAGTAGTATATCATATTGATGATTCAGTAGACGGAACTGTTCCCATTAAATCAAAACAGATCTGATAATATGGTTTGAAATGCCATTAACAGGAAGCAGGCATACAGACCAAAAATACTAATGTGCTTTTTTTTTTTTTGAGACAGAATCTTATTATCACCCTCAGTAGAGTGTCATGGCATCACAGCTCAAAGCAACCTCAAATTCTTGGGCTCAAGCAATTCTCTTGCCTCAGCCTCCCAAGTAACTAGGACTACAGGCGCCTACCACAACGCCCTGGTATTTTTTTGTTGTTGTAGTTGTCACTATTGCTTTTAGCAAGCCAGGGCCGAGCTCCAACCCGCCAGCCCCAGTGCAGGTGGCTGGCACCCTAACCATTGAGCTTCGGAGCCTACTAACATGCTTTTACCAAAAATATAAAACAATACTCTAACATGTATACAAATGTGATAAATCAATCAAATCTTAAATACAGTGAATGATTATTTACAAAACATTCATTTATTTCTTTCCCATTATAGCTTCACTAGAATGCTATAAATTTTCTTTTGAAAATATTAATGATCTACTAATACCTCCAATGAAGTCAACTGATACTCTTCTAATTGAAGTGTAAAGTAACAGAACTTCCCATTTCTTTTAATAATGCTTTTTTAAAACAGAAAAGTATTAGAGAATGTTTTCAAAATACTAAAAATAGGCTGCCATCATTCAGTTTTGAATGTGCAGTTATAAATATTTCCTTCTTAACCATCACTTGCTGCACTATTCATGTACTGACTGGCATAGTTAACCTAACTTTCTGAGTTAGCTACCCTAATTAAGCTCCATAATGGCAGGGAATATATCATATCCTTTATGATAGATCTCACAGCACATATAATAGCCTCAAAAAAAAAAAAAACCTACTTTTTAAAGGCACAAAATAAATTTATCACTAAACATAATATTCAATGACAAAATATATTCTATAATAATTTACTGAGTGATGCATACATCAGTAAACAAAAGCAACAAATGTAATACCAGTAAAACCTATAACCAGACTACTAAGTTAAACTGCAGATTTTGGTAAAAGTTAAAATATTTATTTGACCTGAAGAGAAACAAGAATGACCTGCAGATTGTATATGTCAGTTCCAGAGGTATGAGATTATTCCTAAAGAAAATAATTCACTAACTTAAACCAGATTATATTAAATGCCATGAGAGATCTCAGTGGCTATCTTCATTTATTCATCATTCAAAGGATTTACTAAGAAGTACAATATACTTTAGGCCTTTAAGCATCTCAGATCCAAATAAATCCCTAAGTATTTTAAAGGGCATCAAGGCAATCCTAGAACTATCAGTTCTGTATCCTAACCCCTCTCTCATTTCTTTGCTTTATATCTGGACAGAATAATCAGACCACTGGAAAATTTCCGATGAAAACAATTCAGTATTTAAAAACTTATATACTTATCTTTTAGGGCTTAGCATTAGTCACCCTTCCGAACCAAGTACTGACACAGAGACACTACTACCAAAGTTACTCCACCAATCATTCCAAGTCCCACAGATTGCTAAACAGACCAAGATAGATACCATGTTGCTCTGAAATCTCAGCTATCTCTAACCTGTATGCTCAAGATTCCAGGAACAGATTTTCCTTTGGTACCTGCTTCTCTATTTCAAACCAGTACTCTGTCTGAGAACCAGAACCCATGCCCTAGAAATCTGGTTAAGTGGCAGAATTCTGCTACAAGATAATAAATAGTTCTCTTCATGATGATCACCTATATCAAATTTCCTGATATGCTCTGTCTACCGGACTAGTACTAGCTCCACTTGAAAACTTAGTGCCAATAACACTGGTTTAAGGACAACCTAACCTGTCACATCTTTTATTCTCTTAACCTATTCAGTTTCATTTCCAAAGTCAGCATCAATATCCAAATACGACATATTTCAAAGATTCAAAGGGTTCCAAAGAAGCTATGTCTCTCTTAAAATCTCCTCAGTAATTGTCAACAGCCCTGTTGTGGCCATGAGAAAATGTATCATTTACCCCAAACTGTGACATCCCCTGTTCTATTCCACAAAATATTTAGGAGTGTATGAACACTCTTAAGCCTCTAAAATGCAAAACGGCTTCAGTTCAAAAAACAAAACAGACAAAAATTAAGTGATTACCTCCCAATGCTAGGCCTAATTAAAGAAATGAAGAAGATAAAATTCTTTCCTTTAAGAAGCTCAGTCTATAGAGAGGTTAAAAGACTTAAAATTAATATGACATGGAAAGCATACAACTCAAAGTAGGAAAAACATAGACAAAAAATATTTATAGACTCCTTGTACAGGAGAGAAACAGTCAAAAAGCTAGCAATCTTCACAAGTCAGCTGCAGAATTTTTTAAAATATCCTGGAGCCCAGATTTTATGTCTCTCATATGATTATTTAATTAAATGAAAACATCACCTGAGTGAGGACTATTATAAATACTTAAAGGAATTACGATGAAATAGTGGAAGTAATGTATAAATACTCAAATATCAAAGATGCTTTATTTAAGGCAAGAAGATAAATTAACTACATTCTTAGTAATGTTAAAGTTAATGGTAGGGGAATAAAAGGAGTCTTTTTGAAAAATAACATGAAATGATACGAGTTCAGTAGGTACTAAAATATTACTGTACCTAATGAAGACAAGAAGCACTTGAAGAATCTTTAGAATTGATAAACTGATAGTATAAAAAAGATACAGAGGATCCTAAAATGAATAGATAAGAAAATAAAACAATGAATTTTCTTTATGCTTTTGTTTTGCTACTGCTCTTATATTGCCTCTTTTGTTTTTGAAAGTTTTGACAGAATTTTTCAAATACAAAACTCTTTTAGTTTCATGTCCTCAGTTTATACTTTATTTTAAATATCTGATTATTTACGTTAACACTCAAAATTTTAAATATAAAAAGTTAATATGTGTTAGTTTACACATACATTACATATCATTTGCTACTGGTTTCTTAATATTTCAAAGTTGGAAGAATAACTTTAAGATAGTAATAATCACTAATATTATGCAATATCATCCTTTTACATTAATTTAGTTCTAAGAATCATGTAAAGTCAACAAGTTTGTAATCAAATTATATATAAGTAAACCAAGGCTCAAAATGGTTACTCATCTATGTAATAGAAGAGTTGCAGTGGATGACCACTAAAGTCCTTATAAGGCCCTAATATTTTATGACTACACTGTTTCAAGACTTGATTAGTCTTTGCCTGTCCATACTAAAATAGTGTATCAGAGTTGAATATATAGTATCTTTCTTACAATGGAAATGAATATTCATTTTGTGGTATTTAATTAAATAAATTTACTTCTGGAACAAGAAGGCGAACATCAATCAACAGATCAGAAACTAGCACAAACATTGCCTCTCGAATCTTCTATTAGAAAAACAGTTAAAAAAATCAAAAAACACTGATTCTTTTTTCCTATAACTATATACTTCAAAGAATCAAAGACTAATTCTTTACAATCAAACACAAATGAATCATAGGTAACAATATGGCATTGATGCAGCAGTAAACCAAAAACAGTTTTTACCTTATGCACTGAAAGAAAAGATACCCTTAACCTGTAAGTCATAAGATTATCTAGCAACTCATTTTAGTGTTCTTTCCTTTCAGACTATGTATGATTTACGAATGATCATGAAAATAAACCTTTTATTGGCTTTGAAGCTACAAAAATTTTAACTAAGATATTTTAAAGAATATAAATTTACATTTTGATAGAACAGATTGAGCATCCCAAATCCAAAAATCTAAAATCAGCAATACTCCAAAATCCAAAAGTTTTTGAATACTAATAGTATCACTGACATGACACGCAAAGGAAATGTTCATAGTATTCTGGATTAAGCATGCTCAACTGCAAAATATAATGCAAATATTACAAAATCTGAAAAGGGTCCCAAGCATTTCAGATAAGCAATATTAAACACGTCCCATACTATTTACACATTTTTTCACATAAACTATTAGATTAATCTTCAAAATAACCTTTCTGGTGGGTCTGTCATCTTAATTTTGCTGGTAGGGAAACTAAAGCTAAAAAAAAAGTAACATGATATGTCCAAATGCGTTTGAATCCTAAAGGTAAAACCAAGTGAACAGTACCAATGTCTTTTCCATTATATCACCGCAACTACCAATTAGGTAAAGATAAGACATTAGCATAAGAAATAACCGACCTCCAAGGCATTTAAGAGTCCTTGTAACATGCTGTAAATATGATTTGTCCTTCTTGTGCAAACAAATAGCACTAAAAAAAATCATAACACTTATTCCTAGGTCAGGTACAAAGTCACTATACCTTTTCCTATAGATTACATATTTGCCCTGAGAGCAAATGAGTAACTCCTACAAATTCTGTTTAAAGATCCCTCATTGCCCTTTTTTAAAAATTTCATGTTATGGGGGTATAAACAACATAGTTACAGTTTTTCAATTTGTTACGTACAGTCCATTTTGTCATTGTATCCCAGACCTTGAAGCTATGCCATACACCCCTATCTTATGCCCTTTAAGTGGGAGCACATCAATCACCCCTTCCACTCTCCCTCCCTCCCTTGTTCTCCTCCCCCCAACTTGAATAGAATTAAGTTTTTCTTCTATGTGGGTATGTCTCAGACTATCTACTGGCTAAAATTAAGTACACTGAATACATGCTATTCCATTCCTGCCATACTTCTTTCAACTCCATTCTTAACTCTATCTGAATAGTACTCCATGATATACATACACCACAGCACACCAATCCATTCCTGAGTTGATGGGTACTTAGGTTATAATGCAAATACTGTTATGATAAAATTTTTTTCTTCTGGGTTGATGCCTAGCAGTGGGATTGCAGGGTCAAATGGGAGGTTTAATTTGAGTTCTGTGAGGATTCTTCATACGTCTTTCCAAAGAGGCTGTGTTAGTGTGCAGTCCCACCAAAAGTGTAAAAGTGTCTCTCTTTCTCCATACCAGCACCAGCATCTGCAACTCGGGGATTTTGTGATTTGGGCTATTGCTATTCTCAGCAGGGTTAAGTGATATCTCAGGGTGGTTTTCATTCTCATTTCTCTGATGATTAGGGATGATGAGCATTTTTTTCATATGTCTGCTAGCCATTCTTCTGTCTTCCTCAGATAAAGTCATGTTCATGTCCAGTGACAGATGGGACTATGTGCTCTTTTTTGTTGATTAATTTGAGTTCTCTATACATCCTAGCTATCAAATCTTTGCCAAATTTGTAACATGCAAATATCTTTTCCTATTCTGAGGGTGGTCTATTTGCTTTAAATGTTGTGTTCTTGGCTATATAAAAGCTTTTCAGTTTAAGTACCATTTGTTTATTTTTGTTGCTGTTGCAACTGACATGGCAGACTTCATCATAAAATCTTTCACCAATCCAACATCCTGAAGAGGTTTTTCCCATGCTTTCTTCTAAGATTTTAATCATTTCATGTCTTCGATTTAAATATTTTATCTATCTTAATCAATTTTTGTAAGTGGTAAAAGGTGTTGGTCTAATTTCAGTCTTCTACATGTGGTTATTGTGTTCTCCCAGCACCATTTATTGACTAGGGATTATTTTACCTAGTATATACTTTTGACTTATCAAAGATCAGATGGCTATAGGAGACTAGTTTCATCTCGTGGCTTCTATTTGGTTCTGTATGTCTATGTTTCTATTTTCGTGCCAATACAATGCTGTCTGGATCACTATGGACTGGGAATATAACCTAATGTCTAATACAGTGATGCCTCCGCATTGTTTTTATTATGAACAATTGCCTTAGCTATATGGGGATTTTTCTGGTTCCAAACAAAACAAAGAACTATTTCTTCCACTTCTTCAAAGTATAATGCTGTTATTTTAATGAGCACTGCATTCAATCTGTAGATTGCTATGAGTAGTACAGACATTTTAACAATGTTTATTCTTCCTAGCCAAGAGCATTGCATGTTCTTCCATTTGTTCTTTTCATTTGTTCCAATGCATCTTCTGCTATTTCTGTTCTCAGGGTTTCACAATTCTGTTTGTTGAGGTCCTTCACCTCTTTTGGTAGGTACTTCATTTTCTTTGAAGCTATTGTGAAGGGAATTATATCTTTGATTAACTTCTCAACTTGGCTATTATTGACATATACAAAGACTTGATGTTATACCCTGAGACATTACTGAATTTCTTGATCACATGCAGGAGTTTTGTGGTTGAGTCTCTGGGGAATTCTAAGTATAAGATCATATCAACAGTAAAGAGCAAGAGTCTGACCTCCTCTGCCCCAATCTGGATGCCATTTATACCCATCTCTTGCCTGATTACATTAGTTAGAACTTCCAACACTAGGGCGAATAGTAGTAGTGATGGAGGACATCCTTGTCCAGTTCCTGTACTAAGCAGAAAACCATTCAGTTTGATATTAGGTGTGGGTTTGTGGTAGGTGGCTTTAATTAGTTTAAGAAATGTGCCATGTATGCCTATTTTCTTAAGTGTTCTTTTTGGGAAACATGCGGAATTTTATAAAATGATTTTTCTATATCTATTGAAAGAACCTTATAGTTTTTGTTTTTGCTTCTATTAATATGGTGAATTACATTTATGGATTTGCATATGTTAAATCAGCCTTGCATCCCTGGGTTGAAGCCTACTTAATTGTGATGTATAATTTTCTTAATGTGTAGTTGTAATCTACTGGCTAAGAATATATTGAGTTTTGTGGGGATTTTTGCAGTTTTTGGCCAGGGCCGAGTTTGAACCCATCACTTCTGGTATATGTGGCGGGGACGTCCTACTCCTTTGAGCCACAGGCACCTCCTGAATTTATTGAGTATTTTTGCATCAATATTTACTAGTGAAATTGGTTGGTAGTTCTCCTTTTAAGTTGGGTCTTTTCTTGATTTTTGTATCAAGGTGATGTTTGCTTCATAGAATATGTTAGGAAAGATTCTTTCCTTCTCAATGTTTTGAAATAGATTCTGCAGCATAGGTACAAGCTCTTCTCTAAGGTTTGATAGAATTCTTGAGTGATCCATCTGGTCCAGGGAGTTTTTTGTTGGAAGAATTTTTATTGTTTCTTCCATTTCAGTGCTTGATGTTGGTCTGATCAAGAGAGATGTTTCTTCCTGGCTATGTCTATGGAGATGGTATGAATTCCAGCCACTGGTTCAGTTCCTACACATTGTCAAATTTCTAGGCATATAGTTTCTTACAGTAGTCAGAGATAATCTCTTATATCTCTGTGGTATCTGTTATTTCTCCTTCCTCATTTCTGATTGAGATTATTAGAGACTTTACTTTCCCATTTCTAGCTCATCTGGCCAAAGGTTTATCAATTTTATTTATCTTTTTAAAGAACCAACTTTTTGTTTCATGAACTTTTCTGAATGCCTCTTTTGTTTTCAATTTCATTTATTTCTTATTTAATTTTGATTACTTCTTTTCTTGTGCTGAATTTGGGACTGCATTAGTTTCCCCTTTCCATTTCCTTAAGATGATTCATTAGGTTAATGATGTGCTCTTTTCTGTTTTTTTGGATGTAGGCATCTAATGCAATAAATTTCCCTCTTAGGAATGCTTTTGCAATATCACACAAGTTTTGGAAACTTGTAGCTACATTGTTAATTTCCCACAAGTTTTGGAAACTTATAGTTACATTGTTATGTTTTCCTTTTTTTTTTTTAGTAAGAGTCTTACTATGTCGCCTTCAGTAGACAGCCATGGCATCACCCCTCACAGCAACCTCCAACTTTTGGGCTTAAGTGATTCTCTTGCCTCAGCCTCCCAAGTAGCTGAGACTACAAGTGTCCACCACGATGCCCGACTATTTTTTGGTTGTTGTTGTCATTGTTGTCTGGCAGGCCCAGGCTGGGTTCTAACCTGCCAGCTCTGGAGTATGTGGCTGGCACCCTAGCCACCGAGAGCATAAACATTGTTATATTTGAGGAATTTAATACTTTCCTCCTTTAATTTCCATGCTCTTGAGTAGTGATCAAAATTTGTGTTGGAGTTGAGTTCCACCTGTATTCCTTGTGGTCTGAGAAGATGATACAAAGTATAATTTCCATCTTTTAATTTTGAGAAGGTTTGATTTCTGACATAGGATATGATCTATTTTGGAGTATGTTTCATGGGCTAACATGTTTCTTTAGCTTTGAGATGATATGTTCTGTGTATGTCTATTAAGCCTATTTGTACTAGGGTTGCATTTAAGTCCCTTGTATCTTTGTTTAGTTTCTGTTGAGACAATCCTGTCCAGTTCATCCAGAGGGGTGTTAAAGTCCTCAGCTATTATGGTATGGTGTTATAGGATATCATTACTCAGACCAATCAATGTCTGTTTCTTAAATCTGGAAGCATTTAAGTTGGATGCATAAATATTTAAAATTGAAATGTCCTCTGACATATTGTTCCCTTGACAAGTATGAAGTGACCATCTTTGTCTTTTATAACTTTAGTTGCTCGCTTTTTTTTGAGACAGTCTCACTTTGTTGCCCCTGGTAGAGTGCTATGGCATCACAGCTCACAGCAACAACAAACTCTTGAGCTTAAGTGATTCTCCTGTCTCAGCCTCCCAACTACCTGGGAGTTGTTGTGCTGCCACAACACCCAGCTATTTTTTGAGAAAAGGTCTCACTCTGATTCAGGCTGATCTCGAACCTATGAGCTCAGGCAATCCACCCACCTTGGCCTCTGAGAATGCTAGGTTATAGGCATGAGCCACCACACCCAGCCTTAAATTCACTTGTATCTGAAAATAAGATTGTGACCCCTGCTATCTTTTGGTTTCCATTTGCCTGAAATACTGTTTTCCAACTCTTCACCCCAAGTCTTGTTTTTTTTTAAGGTTAGGTATGTTTCCTGGAGACAGCATATGGATGGCTTGTGCTTTTATTATCCAAATGACCACCCATGCCTCTTCAGTAGAGAATAGGCACTAATAAGCCATTAATATTTATTGAGAGAACTGTTATTCATGTTATTTTGTGAAGTTCCATTGTTTACTTTTATTCTTTGAACCATTGTGGAAGCTAGGATTTGTCCTTTGGTTTATGGTGTTCACTTTACTGATGGTCCATTGTGATGTTCAGTGTGAAGAATCTAAGTATGTCCTGTAGAACTGGTTAATTTATGTTTCATATCAATCCAAGATTTGATTTCTCCATCAATGTCGATGCTTAGTTTAATAGGAAACAGAATTCTAGGCACAAAACTGTTTTGTTTAATAAGGTTAAAGGTAACTGACCATTTTCTTCTGGCTTGGAAAGTTTCAGCTGAGAAGTCTGCTGTCACCCTGATGGATCTGCCCCTGTACATCAAATGGTACTTAAGCCTGCCTGCTTGCAGAAATCCATCTTGACTTTGGATAGGTTTGTTACAATTTGTCTTGAAGATGCTCTATTTGTGCTGAGAGGACCCAGAGTTCGATATCACACCAAAAGGAGTGTTTTAGAATCCTTAGTGATACTTGGGAAGTTTTCATTTAAGATATCTTCCAGTAAGGCTTCCATTCCTGTGGGATATTCTTCTTTCCCTTCAGGAATACCGATCATTAGTGTGTTAGGATGCATTGTGAAGTACCATAATTCTCTGAGCAAATGTTCTGTTTTTTCTTTCTTCTTTTCTGCCTCTTTTAACTGCCTGGCTTAGCTCTTTTAACTCTGAGATTCTTTTTTCTCCATGGTCTAATGTGTTATTGATACTTTCTAATGTATATTTAAATTCCCTGACTCCTTTAAGTCCTTAAGCTCTACCAAATTCTTTCTATATTCTTCATACCTTTCATCAATTTTCTGGTTCTGTTTTTCTACTTTCTCATCAATTCCCTTTATGTTTCTGCCACCCATATTTGAAATTCCCTTTCTGTCCTTTCTGTTAGTTCTGTATAGGTGGAATCCTCTGCAGTAGTTACCATGATCCCCTGGGGGGAGCCGCTCTGTTCTGTTTTTTCATGCTGCCAGAATTTTTCTGTTTTTCTTCCTCGTGTGTTTTCTTCTTGTTCACTTCCTTTCCCTGCTTCTTCCATCTTACTACCTCCTTTGCTTTATATTATCTTGTCTCAGAGCTTAGGTGTTAAAGTGGTCTTTTGGTATAAAGCCAAAAGGAAGGTAAGGATAAAGAGTGACAAGGAAAAAAAGATAAAGAAGAAATGAAAAAGAAGGGAGAAGGGAAGAATTTAAGGAAAGGGGAGAAAAAGGACAGTAAGAGAGAAACAGTGACAGAAGAAACAGGGATGTTTGGCAGGGTGCTTTAACCATATCCACAGCTCTAAGACTTTGGGGGACTGGGTTGGGTGGGTCCCTCGAAGTCAGGAGCTCTTTACCAGCCTGGGAAAAAACAAAACCCTACCTCTGCCAAATATAGAAAGAAAGCAGTATGTCACAGTGGAGACCTACTAAATACCTTCTTTCCAAGCCCAAACCTAGAAGGACATCCAAGTCTGAGAGTTCATGGCCTCCTTGAGCCAGACCAATCTTGTGGACCCACCTTCAGATCTCAGAGCAGAGGGGGAAAATATGAAAAAAGAAAATAATAATAGATAAGAATTAAAAATATAATTATATAAGAAGAAGAAAAAAGGGATGTCTTAGCTGTTGTGTGATAAAGTTATGTGGGAAAGATGAGAACAATAGAAAATCTCTACCAAAAGAGAGAAAAACTAGAGAAATAAAATTAAAAAAAGAATAAAGGGAGCTAAAAAAAATCACACCAAAAATGGAGGACACCCTTGCATTTAAAAGTAAAGATGAAAAAATAAAAATACAACCAAACAAAATCGCTAAACAAATGACAACAAAAGAGAAAAAAAGGAAAAAACTGAGGGAAAAAAATTGAAAAAAAGAAGCAAAAACTGTAAAACTCTGTGTATGTGTGGGTGTGTGTGGGTGGGGGTGTGTGTGTGTGTGTAGCAGTATATTGCCTGGATACTAGGTGGCACTGTGGTATTAGGAGATGGAGAACACATGCTGGATCTACTGTATCTGATGGGGAATGGAAACCACTCTCCAGTTGGAAAGGAGACTGAATCTTGTCTTCCTGAATTCTTTGCCCTCAATCTGGGACTATTCACATTGTCAGCATTCAGTCCTCATGGAACTGGGGTCCCAATGCTCTCACTAGACTTCCCAGGAGGCCCATTAAATAGTGTTCCCTGACAACAAAGTAACCATCTAGTGGGTTCGGGAACCAGTAAGCTCACTCCAAGGATGGCTGCTGGAGCTCAGCAGGCATGCCAGAGCCAGCCATGCACTAGGATCCTACGATTATTCCTTCCATGCCAGTGGTCTTCCAGGAATGGTGGTGTCCTGTCAGCCACAAAGCTGATGGGGGAACAACCCTGTCCCATGTTCAACCCTGGCTGCTGGATGCTGTTTGACTCTACTTGCTGCTCCAGTGAGCAGCCCAGTCCAAAATCAAAATACTGCAGGACAACCTTTTCCACCCCCAGACCTCCGTGGGAGAGCCAGCCAGGCAGCCAGTCTCTGCCCATACCAAGCACCTGCCTTCCACATCAGTTTTCCTTAGCTCCACACCTCCTTATTGGCTCCTGAAGTCTTCTGCTTCTTCACTGTGCCCCCAGAGTAATGGTTCTCTGCAGATTCCCCAGTCAGAGGTGGCTGAAGTCCACTTTCCATTGAGACACCACCAAGGAGATAATCGCTAATCTACCATCTTGCTCCATTCTCCTCATTACCCTTTTTGATGTTTGATATATTTGTCCCCATAAATAAATTAGGAACAAAATTGCCCTCCAGTTTCCCAAACAAGGCAAAAAGAATTTGTCACTGAATGCCACAATTTCTATCATGGAATAGTCGTTTGCTAGTGCAGACGGGAGGCAAAATGCCCCCATTAATAAACCTACAATTATTCAGCTAACAGAGCTGGTTCTGAGTCCAAGAATCTTTTGGACAATTGAAGATTCCCACCTTCAAATATTGCTTACATTGCACTTGATTAAGAAATAAAGAAGAAAGCATTTTGGTAATTTTTGTTTCCTGCTGTGCTAAAATTTTCAAAATGATCAAAGTATGCCCAGTCCAGAGAAAGTAACTTTTAAAATCTCCAAAATCAGCAGTACCTATAACAAAATTTAAGTTTCACATTAATCTATAGAATAAAAGAGTTAAAAGGTAAAAATATAGGTCAAAAAACATAATCCAAATATAACTTGAATTAAAATTTTTAAATTAACTAATATACAACATTCTGAACAACTGCCCTAGAGATTTAGAATCTGAAATTCTGATAAACTATGAATAAAGAAAATTGATATTTTCTTTTTATATGGAATAAATAAATTAGAGAAAAGAAATAAAGAAATTTATAAGTGTGAACTTTTGTCCTTATTCATCATAAACTTCTCACTTTTTTCTAGCTCTCTTATTGACACAATATTTAACTGTTCTCCAAAGTCACCTATGGAACTAACCTCATCTTCATCTCTTTTTTAACCTCTGTCAAACATGTCAGAATTTAGCAATTATTCTGTACTCAACTTTTTAATCAATTTAAATCATCATCCTTCTATAGACTAGTTGCGAATGACTTCTCAGGTTTCTTAGGATTGGGTTTCTAATGATTTCAAAACATACTATAAGAATTTATACTCAAAATATACTTTTTATACCATTGCTATTTTGTTTGTTTGCTTAACAAACTTACTTCTGCTTTTCCAATAAACTATAACCCCAATATAGTCTCTCTTTCTTACTTTTCTCTATCAAATACGACCATTCCTCTCACTTTTACTTTCTTGGCTTCCATCCCTTTCTGGGCCATGTTTTAAGTTGTGATTCTAATTGTTTTTCTCTCTATAAACTCCTCATGATAGACATTTGCTACCATAAATTAACTTAACTTCCTAAGTACAATTAAGTACCATGGTATTAAGTACCATAAAAGTGAAAAACTTAAGTAAAAATTTTAAGATAAAGATGGTTTATTGAAGAGTTTATAAATAAGTAATGGAAATTTAATGCAGAAATTAAAATGCTATATGTAAACTTTCCTGATTATACAACTTTTTCCTGATTGGCATTCTTTATAATGTAAGAACATATTTTAAGCTTTTTCTTAATAATTAATTCAAAAATTGCTTATTAAATATCTATTGTATGTCAGGTACTGTGCTAACCACTTAGGATATATGCCAAGTGAGAAAACTGCCTGCTAGTTTCAGGTTAGCTACTACCAATGAACCAATCTACTTAAAGTTAGAAGTTCAACTGTTGGAAAAAATATATACCCTAACATATATGAAGGGTATATTCATAGGACTTTATTACAGGAATGAAATAATTTACCACTTAAGTACTATTTTCTTGTCCTTTATTTTAAAAAAAGTTTGGAGATAATCTTTATTATCATTTAGCACTATAAAAATACCAAGTTTTGGCTCGGCGCCTATAGCTCAACCGGCTAAGGCGCCAGCCACGTACACCTAAGGTGGCGGGTTCGAATCCCCAGCCCGGACCCGCC
>NW_003852510.1:3921789-3994453 GCF_000181295.1 Otolemur garnettii
ACTTAGAAGGCTGAGGCAGGAGACTCGCTTGAGCCCAGGAGTTGGAGGTTGCTGTGAGCAGTGAAGCCATGGCACTCTACCCAGGGGCTCAGCTTAAGGATCTGTCTCAAAAAAAAACAAAAACAAAAACAAAAAACCAAGTTTTCTTAATAACATTTTAAAAGACAAACAGAAAATCTATGCAAACACTAAAGATTAAAACCACATGAACCTCCAATCTATTAATAACTAAGCAGTCAGCAAACTACAGACCACAAACTGGTCATCTGCTTTTATTATTTTTATTAGAACTCAGCCACACCAATTCATTTATGCTTTGTCTATGGCTAATTATAGCTTATGGTCCACAAGCCTAAAATATTTGTTATGTGGTCCTTTTTTTTTTTAGAGACAGAGTCTCACTTTGTTGCTGCCCTTGGTAGAGTGCCCTGTGGCATCACAGCTCACAGCAACCTGCAGCTCTTGGCTTAGGCGATTCTCTTGCCTCCACCTCCTGAGTAGCTGGGACTACAGGCACCTGCCACAACATCTGGCTATTTTTTTGTATGTGGTCCTTTAAGAAAATTACTAGAAATTCAAAGAAGATATAACTTGTAAGAATGAAGAAAAGAAAAAAAAAACCTGACAATAAATATACAAGGGAGGGGTAAGAACTTTAAATCAGTTATTGTATGTTTAAGACTTTTAAGAAGTGAAGGCTCACACCTATAATCAGGCAACTCAAGAGGCTGAGGCAGGACTGCTTAAGGCTAGGAATTCCAGACCAGCCTGAGCAACAAAGGGAAATCCTATCTACAAACAAGAACAATAAGAAAAAAAGACTTAAAGGAAAGAAAGATGTAATGAGTTAATAGATGGCAAATAACAGTGCAAAAAAATTATTTTTGAAGAACGGACTTCCAATTTAAGATTAAAAAAAATGTAAAGAGCTATAAAAAGTATCACTCCAAAGATAGAAGAAAAATATCTGTAAAGTTCCAAATTAATGACTTTTCCTGAGCCCATCAGAGAATTAAGGACATAGGTCATACAATTATCCTGAAATATGGAGAAATTCAGCCACTTACGAGAAGAAACAGGATCTCAGCTTTTCTAAAACTAGAACAGATGCCACTAAGTGCCACACAAACTGCCAAGATTGAACTAGAAATTTTTAAGGAACTGCTAAATTAGGCTGAAAGTGGGCTATCAAGAGAGTCTGAAAGCTTAGGAGCTGCGAACATGAGCTGTACATTCACTACCACCCTCTTCTTCCTGGAACCCCACTAAGAACCCAAGAGGGTAAGTGGCTTGGAGAATTCTGGGTAAGTTCCCCATTGCTGGCTAAGGGAGAACAGTAGTCATTGTTGAAAAGCCACATGAGCTGTACATTCACTACCACCCTCTTCTTCCTGGAACCCCACTAAGAACTTAAAGACGGTAAGTGGCTTAGAGAATTGTGGGTAAGTTCCCCATTGCTGGCTAAGGGAGAACAGTAGTCATTGTTGAAAAGCCACCTCTCCTTAAAAAAAAAAAAAAAAAAAAGCCCTTAATCTGCAAACCTATACCTGATGGAAATGGTGTAATCCCATTAAAAGGAGATGAAAAATTCTACCAAGACTCATCTAACCTATATCCTCTAAGTATCAAAATATTTAAATTTTTAGGAGAAAAGGCATCAATATCATAGCCTGGTGGAAATTCACTGAAGCTAGTAGAGGGAAACATGGGGAAAGGGGGAGCTCTACTGCCACAGGAAGAGCAGAAATAACATGCTAGTGCCAGCATTACAACTGGAAGGAAGACAGGAACAGCAGTGAAGGACATAAACCCAAACCCAAGTTCACAATATCTGCCTAAAATTAAGTTGTAATGATACTGATAGTAGGAGAGTGTATACACACAAATACATATACATACATTTACATATTCCACTAAGCACATAAATACACACATGCATGTACCCACACACAATCTTACTATCCCCTCCTTACTCTAACCAAGAACCACTAACTGTTTAATTCCTCAATTGGAATAGTGTGGTTAGCAAAGGAAAATCATTAAGATTCTGATTTAGGAGGTGCGGCAGCCTCCGCTGACCCCGGGGGCAGGCAGGCAGGAGCATCTGGGCCTGGCATGCTGTCTGAACTGGAGGTGGGCAGCAGAGGGCAAGGGTGGGCAAAAGGGACTGGCTCCTGGCCATATAGAACTCAACAAAAATCCAGTGGAAGGCTTTTCAGCAGGTTTAATAGATGATAAATGACCTCTACCAATGGGAAGTCCTTATTATTGGTCCTCCAGATACACTTTATGAAGGTGGTATTGCTAAGGCTCATCTCACTTTCCCAAAAGATTATTCCCTCTGGCCTCCTAAAATGAAATTCATTACAGAAATCTGGCACCCAAATGTTGATAAGAATGGTGATGTGTGCATTTCTATTCTTCATGAGCCTGGGGAAGATAAATCTGGATATGAAAAGCCAGAGGAACGCAGGCTCCCTATCCATACCGTGGAAACCATCATGATTAGTGTCATTTCTATGCTGGCAGACCCTAATGGAGATTCACCTGTTAATGTCGATGCTGCAAAAGAATGGAGGGAAGACAGAAATGGAGAATTTAAAAGAAAAGTTGCCCGCTGTGTAAGAAAAAGCCAAGAGATAGCTTTTGAGTGACATTTATTTAGCAGCTAGAAACTTCACTTATTTCAGGGTCTCCAACTGAGAAACATGGCACTGTTTTCCTGCACTCTAACCACCTATTGCTGGACTTCTGTTGTAACAAGTTGGCAGACACTGGCTGGAACTGGGCTGCAATAAAACATGCCAGTTATCAATGCTGACAAGAGCCTAACAAGTGCCAACTTACAGATGATTACACATTTTGAATTCTAATGAACTATTTTAACCTTCAGGAAGACTTGTAAAGACCTGTACATAACACAACATGATCAGGATAATATATATACTGTTCATGTACATCCACAAATATACCTAGTACCAAATAATGCTTTCTTGTAGTAGAATAAGAATCATGTAAATTCTAAAAGATTTTAGCAGGTTTTCTTTCTTATTCATTGTTTCTTATCAGTTTTAAAAGACTCCTTAAAGCATGTGAGATGAAAAGCAATTAGGATTAAAAGTTTCCACTTAATTTCCTTAAACTATTGAGGCTTCATTAAACTCTTTTCACTTACTAAACTTTTGTATCTTCTTTGTTTTGACATACTCCCCTTTGCTTTTATCTCTTATAGCTGCCAGAAAGTTCTATAATCATTTAAAATACTGAAATACTTAATAAGCAATTACTTGATTTTTATCGATGACTTCAAAGGAGTAGTCATCACTAGGTGCTTTGTCCTTTTTGTATTCTAGTTGCACCCATCTTGTGGATTGGATGTAGCAATAACATTTTTTGGCCATTGAGAGCTCTTGAATCCAGTAATTTCCCCCAAGGACTAATAGAGTTGGTACTTAATTCAACTTTCTGAAAATTTTCCCAAACAGTATCAAACTCTGATGTGGTTTTATTTCTGTCCTTCAGTTGCCTAAAATGTTAAGGTTGGATAAAGCATGCACAGCTCAGCTACAGGCTTTCTACCTAATTCCTGGATTTGCTACTAAAAATGCTATTTGCCCTCATACCCTTCTCCTTAGTCCTTTATATTTCTTTGCCTCTATTCTTCTATGCCTGCAGATTTTTCTCACCTATTGTACAAAGAAATTACAATGTATATTTTCATGTAATTTGATTTTGGAATTCTGTCACCTTATGTAGTGAGTTCTTCCAAAATATAATTTTTTTCAATAATAATGATTTAAAAAAAGATTCTGATTTAGAACTTAGCACTCTCTCAATGTCTTAAATTCTATTTCTACTTAAATACTGAAAAAAGTTAATTAAATATAATTCAAAATTATTTTGACCTGAGGGCAGAAAAACAGAAAGAATCATACATTATTTGCTATTGAGTTGGAGAAGTGGATAGGACTCACAGGTAAACTAGGAATTCAACTCTTCTATTTAAAAAGTGAAGAAACTAAAGCCAACAGAGACTTTTCCCAAGTCATATATCTAAGTAATAGCAGAGTCAGGGCTAAAACCCATGTTTACTAGGTTCTTAGATAATGAAAACAATAATCAAACTTGACAGGCCATTAAATTTTTTTACAATAAAAAACAAAAACATAACTAGTATTATTTAAGTTCTATTTTCTGACCATAAGTTAATATTAGCTTCCCAAACACTATGAAAGCTAAAAATGCCTTGCCTAACTTTAAATGGTATAAACTCAAGTTGTCATTTTAATCATAAGAATAGTCATTATCATCATAATCACAACATTGATTTTGGTATGGAGGCAAACTAGAGTTTCAGAAAACTAAGTTAATTTAAAAATCAGTAATCAGCTACATAAGCTTAACAAATATATTTACGTTTCTATATAAAGTTTATAGGCCAAGTGCTAAAACAATAAATAGTTTTCAACTTTGTTAACTACACCATGCACACAACTAATTCAGTATTATTTGCATTGTGTAATCATACAGAACTACCTGAATGTAATCAGTTAGGTTTATACAATTTGTATAATCAATCAGGATTATCCAGTTATGACTAGGGAAAGATTTTTCTCACTTACCTAAAATTACTTAATTTCAAGACCAAATAGCCAATATTAAATATCATATTAGCTGCTTCTAAGAAGTGACTTTTATTATAAATGGTATATTTAAACTAAACAATATAGTAAGAAACAGTATGGCAAAAACATATGCATACTATACCAGTATAGCTGATTTCTTTTGTCAAGACACTAAATTTACTGACTATTAGAAAAAGCCCATCCAGTCCAAGTAGGAACGACCTATAAAACTCAAAGTACCACTCTACTCTAAAAGATGCCCATTGTCATCAGAGAGAAGGACTCTTGACCCACACACAGTTCAGTAATTTGTCCCAATTAGTTATAGAATCATCACTCAGTATCCATGGGAGACTGGTTCCAGGACATCCTGTGGATTATAAAATCTACAGATGCTCAAATCCCTGACATATATTGGCACAGTATTTAGATAAAACCTATCCACATCTCACACATACTTTAAATCATATCTAGATCATTTCTAATACCTCATACAATGTAAATACTATGTAAATAGTTGTTACAGTTTAATGTTTACAAAAGTCTGAATATGTTCAGAACAGGTGTAATTTTTTTTAATATTTCAATCTGCACTTGGTTGAATCCACAAATGCAGAACTCATGGAGATAAATGTCCATTCATATATTCAATATTAAAGACAAATGTAATGAAAGAAGTACACAACACTTAGCCATATAACATCAGCAAAAGAAATGGACATTTATTAAAAAAATAAACAAAATATTTACAACTGTGATGGCTGAGAAAAACTGCATTTTTGTGGATGGGCATGTTTGTTGGCATGTGATATACCTTCTCTGTGTGATAATTTATTTTAATTCCTTTTTAAATTAAACAAAACCTGGCAAATACATTTCACCTGTCCTCCTTCCTTCTTATCTTATACAGATGACTCCTTCAACACAAAAACTAACTAGAAACAGCAATTTGGGGAAAAGATAAGATTTCATGATACACACACTGAATAATGCTTTCTAGCAATTTAACTGATAAAAGTTCTTGGCTTACAATCATGTTAGTACTTGAAAAGACATAATTAAATTAGTAATTATCAATCTAGATTTAATTGTAGCATACTAAAAATATAACAAAGTACTATTTATTTACTTGTATCCTTACAGGAACTAGGAAGAATTTCAAATACAAACATATTTATTAAATGCGATTAGAGAGGATAAATTAAACATAAACTCTTTAATACAAAAAAACAGGGATGAGGCCAAAGTAAAACCAAGATTAAGGCTAAAAATTGTGCATGCTTTAATAGATACATATTAGAAGACACTTTTAAATAAAGTCAGCCACCATTACATGCGTCAAATGCTTTTCAAAAGGTTACACTGAAAATTACTAATACTGATTACCTTTACGGAGAAAGACTAGGTAATGAAATTGAGAAATGATCAGGATATGAGCAGAGATAATCTTATTTTTATGTTATATATTCTGTACTGTACTGAATATATATTTGTACATTATAATTATTGAAATACAAATAAGTCAAAAAGTACTAAGCAGATCATGAAAAAAGTAGTATCAGATCTCTCCAAAACCACAAAATTAAGGCTCAGGGACACACTAAGCTCAGAAGACTGAGTGATACTGAACACTCATGAAGGTTGCTATAGTTCAATTTGTTTGACCCTCCCCACCAAGTGTCATGTTGAAATCTGATCCCCAGTGTCAGAGCAGGGCACAATGGGAGGTGTTCGGATCTTGAGGATGGATCCTTTGTGAATTTCTTGGTGCCATCCTTGTAGTTATGAGTCAGGTCTGGCTCTATTAATTCCCTCAAAAGCTAGTTATTAAAAAGACCTTTTCTTTCTCTTTCTCTCCCCCCAGCTCTGCTTCCCTTCTCTTCTCTTGTCACGTGATCTCTGCACATGCTGGATCCCCCATGTCCCCTTCCACCATTAGTGGAAACAGCTTGAGGTCCTCACCAGATGCATATGCTAGCACCATTCTTCTTGTACAACCTACAAGAACCATGAGCCAAATAAGCCACTTTTCTTTACAAATTACCACTATCAGGTATTCTTTTATAGCAATGCAAACAGAAGAAGACCAAGTAGAAGAATGAGATAGTTTTATAGAAAATGGAAAGCAGAGAAGGCAGAAAGGAGAAACTGCTATTTACTACATATACAAAAATGTTAGGTTTGTGTTCAGAGGGAATCACCCTAATAAAAAGACTGCTACTTCTAAATTCCTCCTACTCCTTGCTTTCAACCACTGGCTAGTTTTAGGTTTTAGGAAAATCACATATTTCTGAGTTTCAGGCCCTACTTAAATAAAATAATAGGGATATTGCCAGTATAAAATATTCATTTTTTAAGCCAAGTCTTAGTCATTCTCAGTAAATACAATAAAAAACAATGCATTGAATTATTCTATAAGACTAAATTTATTGAATTTATAAAACACTTTTACTTAGTGCTTTGTCTTTCCCACTTTTTTAAATGTTCCTTTAAAATGGCCACAGTTGGTAAAAGTTTATGATTTCACCTAGAAAAATAAAATTTACACTTCTTCTTTTTTTTTTAAGAGACAGAGTCTCAATTTATCACCCTTGGTAGAGTGCCGTGACGTCACAACTCACAGCAACCTCCAACTCCTGGGCTTAGGTGACTATCTTGCCTCAGATTCCTGAGTAGCTAGGACTACAGGCATCTACCACAACACCCCTTTTTTGTTGCAGTTTTGGCCGGGGCTGGGTTCGAACCTGCCACCCTCAGTATATGGGCCCAGCACGCTACCCACTGTGCCACAGATGCCACCCCAACTATCCTCCAAATTTTTAAATAATATATATTTCACTAGTGTATGAGATCAAAAATCTAAGAACCACCAGGTACATGATTAAGGACAGTGATTTTTTTAACCCAATGAAATGTTTAAATCTCCCTGTAATTTAATAAAGAATGACATCTACTTAGAGGTATCTATCAATTCCCCAGAAGCACAAAAATAAAAAGGAACTTCAGAAGTCATTAGGACATCATATATGTTCATGCCCTCTGAATTCTTCAAATGGAACATGCAATTAATTTACTTATCAAATACTCACTGTATATATACCATGATGGTAACACAAAACACTAAGATGAAAACTTGCTACAGTCTCATTTAAGCTCTGAATATCAGAACCAAGAGTTTGTCAGTAAGGAAGAAAAGTCAGATTACAAATTACCAGCATTTAAGAAACAAGCATCCGATAAATAGAAATGCAAGCAATCAAAACTACCAAGATTAAATTTGCCAAACACAAACAAGCAGCCATGGAGTCTAGGGTTTTTTTTGTTTTTTTTTTTTTTTTGGAACTTTTTGGCCAGGGCCAGGTTTGAACCCACTACATCCAGTGTATGGGGCCGGGTGCCGCCCCATAGACTCTAGGTTTTAGAAGCAAAAGTCCTTTCTAGACAAAGGAATGGTGGTGAATCAGACAGGATATGTGTAATATTGAAACCAAATTACTCAACAAAAGGTTTGGTCATAGAAATAAAGATATTAAAACTGGGATGTAAAATGAGAACATAACCACCAGCTTAGTTATTAGGACTGCTTACATTTCCTTTAACTAGAGAAAGGATTTGTCATTCTGGCTGAATGACCATTTGAATGCTCTAATGAGCATTAAACAGCCCCAAATGAAAAATGTATAGAGCTAAAAGGAAAAGGGCTAAAGTCATTAAAATGAAATCTAATATTCAGAAATAATTCAGAAAGAACTCTTCATTCTTGCCTTTGGAACAGAACTAAAATGATCAACACAGAATTAGGTACTTACATAATAAACCCACCATGCAGCAAATCCTACACTTGTAGTATAAGGTTTAAATTACATCTTAATATATTGTGTAAAACATTAGTCACACTAGGTGTTATAACCTATGTCATTCTTTAAAATCATATTTCTAGCATTCAGGAAATTAAAGTCATTAGTTTTATAATTAAAATAGATATTCTCTAGGCAGTCAACTTGTTTAGTAAGAAGTTCTTCAAGCATTACACAGTATTTGTATTAGTAAAATCTCTTAAGAAAAAAATTGATTTTACATGCACAGTTTGCAAGCTAATATGTCTCCCCACCAAAGGTGTGAATGTCCTAATCCCCTTAATTTGTGAATGTATCATATCTGTGAAGTGGTTCAGCGTATGCTGAGGTCAAGATAATATCCATTCTTTTTTTTTTTTGAGACAGAGCCTCAAGCTGTCCCCCTGGGTAGAGTGCCAAGGCATCACTGCTCACTGCGACCTCCAACTCCTGGGCTCAAGTGAGTCTCCTGCCTCAGCCTCCCAAGTAGCTGGGACCACAGGTGCCCACCACAACGCCCAGCTATTTTTTTGGTTGCAGCCATTATTGTTGTTTGGCTGGCGCCTTAGCCACTTGAGCCACAGGCACTGAGCCATAATATCCATTCTTAAAATGATTCTTTATCACCAGAGACAACTCTAGACCCTTATCAGCAAGGGTATTTACTTAACAAAACTTACTCATTACTTGCCCTTATTTTCCATTAATTTCCTACATATATTTACCTTCTCACAACTTGCTGCCCTTAGTAGCTCAAAATCTCTTTCTTTTGCCTTGTCACTTCTCTTACTGTTCTTTGGTTATGATGACATACAAGACCAAGTTCCAACCTCCCTTTCAGTTACTCATTCTTGAGTATTCCCTTGTAGATGAGCAATGCACATGTTAATAAACTTGTTTTCCTCTTATCCGTCTCACTCTGCTAGCTTTATTAAGGTACAATTAATAAATAATATTAATAATATTAATAATTATATTATTATTTACAGTGTACAATGTGACGTTTTCATACTAAATCAAGCTAATTAATATATCACCACATATACTTTTCTTTTTTTATGGTAAGTACATTTAAGATCTACTCTCTTAGCAATTCTCAAGTATACAATAAATTATTAACAAGTTACCATACTGTACAATTGATCCTCTGAATTTATTCATCCTATCTAAATGAAACCTAATCAGTCTTTCTGTCTGTATATTTTAAAGGTCCCAGAGAGAGAACCTAGGAGGGAAGGAAGGAGAGGTATTCTTTTTCCTCTCTGAAGTGTAGCAAAGGGGACTTTTCAAATGTTAATAAGATTAAGATTTTGAAATGGGGAGATTACCCTGAATTATTTATGTGGGACCAACCTAATCACATAAGCCCCTAAAAGAGAGAACCTTTCCCAGTTGCTTTCAAAGAACAGGAAAAACAGCAGTGTGAGAAGGACTCAATCCACCATTGTTGGCTTTCAAGAGGGGAGGAGGAGGCCATGAGCCAAAGAATGTAGGCAACCTCTAGAATGGTATTTTTCAACCATTTTTATCTCACAGCACACTAACCCATAGTTAAACTTTTGTGGCACACTTAAATTATGTTGATTTTAAAAAAATGAGTAAAAGAAGAATATACCTTTTTTGATTTATTAATGCAAACAAAATGACCATCATGGCCAAAAAATAAAACAATTTATCATAATTTATAATAAAAAGATAACAATTAAAATTCTTTTTTTTTTTTAAGAGACAGACTCCCACTTTGTCACCCTTGGTAGAGTGCTATGGGGTCACAGCTCACAGCAATCTCCAGCTCTTAGGCGATTCTCTTGCCTCAGCCTCTCAAATAGCTAGGACTACAGGCACCTGCCATAACGCACGGCTATTTTTTGTTGCAGTTTGGCTGGGGCCAAGTTCGAACCCGCTACCCTCAGTATATGGGGCCAGCACCCTACTCACTGAGCCACAGGTGCTGCCCCACAATTAAAATTCTTTTAAAAATTATAAATATTATTTATTGTAATTTAACATTTAATGAGACATCTCAGCTTGACTTTGTATAGAATATCTTCTTTGTAAGGTCGAACTTTGGACAGGCATATATTCTTAAATCTTTTTCCAAGGATTGTAGCCATGAATGATTTTTGTTTTCTTTTTTTTTTTTTTTGAGACAGAGCCTCAAGCTGTCCCCCTGGGTAGAGTGCCGTGGCATTACAGCTCACAGCAACCTCCAACTCCTGCGCTCAAGAGAGTCTCCTGCCTCCGCCTCCCAAGTAGCTGGGACCACAGGCGCCCGCCACAACGCCCGGCTATTTTTTGGTTACAGCCGTCATTGTTGTTTGGCGGGTCCAGGCTGGGGATTCGAACCTGCCACCTTAGGTGTACGTGGCTGGCGCCTTAGCCGGTTCAGCTATAGGCGCCGAGCCGATTTTTGTTTTCAATATTATTCATTGAATAAAAGCTGGCTTCACACAAACTGACTTTGAGAATGAAAGTATTTCTATTGCTTTTTTGTAACATCTGTTACTGAATATTTTAACTGCAATCCTCTGTCATTTCTCATTTCTGTTAATTCTTCCTCTTCTATGATATTTAAATTTGCTGATGTACGCACATTTGAAACAAAGGGATTTCTCACCAATCCAGAGATGTTATATCAAATTTAGGTACAGGAAAATATTTTTCAAATTTGTGTAAAATAAATCTAAAGTTTGTAGAATTTGTTCAG
The DNA here is from genome assembly GCF_000181295.1 of Otolemur garnettii. Lineage (NCBI taxonomy): Eukaryota > Metazoa > Chordata > Mammalia > Primates > Galagidae > Otolemur > Otolemur garnettii. The sequence goes on from NW_003852510.1 coordinate 3,932,958, forward strand.
TAAGATTTTTATACAGTTTATACTTTTTTACTAGTTCAAACATTTCTATTGCATTTTCTCTTTTAATCCTTTACTTCCAAAGCAGTAATTTTTCTCCAAAAGCATTAAATTTATCTGTAGATGCGAGAATATTTTCATAATTTCCCTGCATACTCTTATTAATAGTATTCAAACACTGAAATAAATCTGCAAGAAATGTAACTTATTACACCAAACCTCATCACAAAGTAAATCATCTAATTTAGAATGCTTCATTTTTTAAAAGGTTGATACTTCTTTTAATTCATAAAATCTTGATAGAACTCTTCCCTGGAGATAACCATCTCACTTCCACATGCAATGAGAGCCGTATATGAGAAGCATCCATTATGAGGAACATAATCCTGCAAATAATTTTGATTGTAATAGCCTGCTTCTTACATAATTAATAATTTCAATAGTGTTATCTAGGACCTTTTCTATTTTAGGTACTAATGATTTTGACGCTAGCTTTCTCTGTGTAGAAAACAGTGTATAAAAGTAATTTTGGGATTCTTTTTTTGAGCAAATACAACAAATCCTTTTACACCCCAGAACATAGACAGGGCTCTATCCATACAAACAGTTATGCAAGAATCCCAAGACAAGTTACTAGAATTAAAGGAATTATTGGTCAAATTGAAAATATCTTGGCCCTTTGTTGTTCTTTGGACTGATTGGCAAATTAAAAACTGTTCCAAGATTTCTTCTTTATAGACAAATATATTGAATGCTAAAAGTTGGGGCTTACCACTGGTATCAGCAGATTCATCCAAATGAACTGCAAACATTTTTACTTCTTTGAGGTGAGATATTACTTGAAAGGCTATATTTGCAGACAAATCCTTAATATGCCAAGAAACCACATTATCTGAAAGCATAATTTTTTAAATTTTCTTTTTCATATTCTTCTCCAAAGATTATTTTTACAATTGCACAGCAGGCCAGTAAAGTAACAGATTCTACAATTGTATGAGATTTCATTTTCCTAACTACAATTTCTGCAACTGTGGAGATTTCTGCAACTATGTAACTTATTTCTTATGCTTTATCTGAACACTGTTGCATATTTGGTCCATATTTTTGCTTCTTTAGTATTACTGAGTGCAAATCACTTGAAATATTCTATTACCTTTTCAGACATGTGGGAATGTATGTATTGTAAATGTCTCTTTAATTTGGTAGGAACTATAACCTCATTTCCTGATGTTTCATTACAAATTATGCATGTGGTTAAGTGGTGGATTTCCTTTACTACATATGAAACCAAATGATAAATACTTTCCATTGTATTGCTGACTAATTGTTTTTAATTTAATTGCCAACATAATGGATAAAGCAGTATTTGACACACTAATGTAGTCTTCTAATTTTTGTTTCTTTACTAAAAACTTATCCATTTTAATGCTATATAATAAAAATAAAAAATGCAAAATCAAAATAAAAATAAGTAAATAAACAATTCATACCTTTTAAAAAGAAACATAGGTATTAAATATACTTTGAAATTTTTCAAAACTTGGATTTGCAAGGTAATTGTGTCCAGCTACTTTCCTATTTCAAATCTAGACAGAATTATATGACACATTCAATACAAGATACACCTCCTTACTACTTCAGGGATAACGAGGATTGCTGAGTCACATGGCTTTATTCACTTCAGATGATTTCAACAAGTATAAGTGCTCAATGGCAAATCCTTTCCACTGCCATCTACAGACATGTCAAAAACCTTATCTTTTAAAGGCTCTATCCCACCCACTTTAGAAATAAACCAGTGTTTATTTATTGTAACAATAAACTGTCTATTTATTATAACAATGATATATAATCAATTTAAAGAGGTTTTAATTTTGATATATACACTTACTGTGCTGTGAACTTCTTTTGAAAATAATTTAATTAATGGTCTTTAAAAATTTTCACAGCACACTTAAGATCCCGTGTGCCATAACACAGGTTAAATATCACTGCTTCAGAAGGCAGAAAAGGCAAGGAAATGGATTCTCACCAGAGCCTCCAGAAAGCAATGTAACCCTGCTGACACCCTGATTTTAGCTCACTTACATCTGTGTTGAACTTTTGATCTTCAGAATTATAACTAATGTGCACTATTTAAGCCACCAATTAATGGTAACTTTGCTACAACAATAAAAACCAAGGGTATAGGTTCTATAAGTAACTTTAGTTTTATAAATTAAGATATTAATTTCAATACATGTGGCCTAATTTAAAATAGATAGACAAAAAACACTAACTATGGTAAACTGTATTCTAGTTATGGCCTAACAGCCAAATATCTGTGTGGCTTTGGGTAAACTATTTCTTCACCTTTTAGACACCAATTTCCTTATCTGCAAAATTAAATCTATAAAGCAATTATCATGAAATAAGATAGCAATTATAGTTAAAACTACCTCAGATTCAAGAAACCTCAGGATTAAACAAAATATATTATGTTAATGTTATGGTAATGAGAATAGCTCTGCATAATTCCATTTATAGAATGAATTCTATACTAAATGATATGAGCAATTCTAATTAAAATAAGAATGACTTAAAATACATAACAAAGGATCACATATTAAGGCTAAGGAAACATTAAAGACTTCTTTTTTTCTTTGGAAGATGGAGTCTCACTATGTTGCCCTGGATAGAGTGTCATGGTGTCACAGCTCACAGCAACCTCCAGCTCTTGAGCTTAAGTGATTCTCTTGCCTCAGCCTCCCAAGTAGCTCGGACTACAGGCACCAGCCACAATGCCCAGCTATTTTTTGGTTGTAGTTGTCACTGTTGTTTGGCAGACCTGGGCAGCATTCAAACCTGCCAGCTCCGGTGTATGTGGCTGGCATCTTAGCCGCTGAGCTACAAGTGCCAAACCTAAAGATTTCTTGAAAGGAAGCCTATGACATAAAACAATATGGATCTGCTGAGTATCACTATTTAAGTTATCTACAATAAAATCCCATTACTTTTCACATTCTGACACTTTGTTTCAACATTGTTCAGGTTAGAGGGATTTCACAGAAAAATTGTTTCTGATTTTCAGGAATAACTATTGTCTGTGTATTTTCCTCACTATACCTCATTATAGTTGTACAAAAGATAAATTATTACAAGGTATTTATATCATTTCTAAAGTAAGTTCCAAATTATATACTGCTTTTAATAAATAACCATGTAGTATGTTCCACCTTTGATTTAATGGAAAATATTAATTTCCTTTCTCTTTAAAAGGAATATAGTTCCTTTACAATCGTCATAATTCTTCCAAGATATTCTGACAACAAATTCCTAAAGATATGATTTTAAAGGTGATTCACATAACCATTCTACAAGTACGTACCAAGTGGTTCAATCACTTTACTTAAATCAGTAATGATCTGTCTTATAATTAAAAGTCCCTTTGCATTAAATCTTCATTGTATCATTATATTCTCAACAAAGTTTAGAGAAACACTTTAATATCTTAGCACTGATTAAATATTATCAATTTACTGATTTTTAAATAATCTTATCTAAAATGTCACATTAGTTTTTTTTTTTTTTTTGAGACAGAGCCTCAAGCTATTCTCCTGGGTAGAGTGCTGTGACATCACAGCTCACAGCAACCTCCAACTCCTGGGCTCAAGCGAGTCTCACAGGTGCCTGCCACAACACCCGGCTATTTTTTGGTTGCAGCCAGCGTTGTTGTTTTTGGCAGGCCCAGACTGAATTCGAACCCACCACCTTAGGTATATGTGGCTGGCGTCTTAGCCACTTGAGTCACAGGCACGGAGCCACATTAGGTTATTTTTAAAATTAGGATATATAGCAAAAGTTTGCAGTAGAAGCCTTTGTCAATTCTAGGACCCAAAGATATGACAAATGTTGGTGTGGATCACACTTATAATTCTAGCATTCTGGGAGGCTGAGGCAGAAAGATTACTTGAGCTCAGGAGTCTGAGGTTGCAGTGAGCGTGTTAACATGACTGCACTGTAGCCTGCGCAACAGAGTGAGATGCTATCTCAAAAAAAAAAAAAAAAGACACTATGAAGGAACACCAATTTAAAACTGTAACAAAACAAAACATATGAGAGTATAAAATACTTCTATAAACACTCAATTCAATGGCAAACGTTTAATATATTTAACATAAAACTATATAAACAAATTTTTAAAACTAATTTTCAATACAGGCATACGTAATTATGGATCCAAAAGTTTTGGCTCCATCACTTATACTGAGTATAACTGTTTCATTTCATTTTATAGATCACAATGTGTACCTAACAAGAAATATTTAGCAAGATTATTTAGATATTCCTAATTATTTAGTAAGGTTTTCGCAAACCTTCATATATGAAATACTGACTTCAAGAATATCCTGCTCTGAACTTCCAATCAAGATTTCATAGTGAGTTTATACTTCCACTGACACCATTAGTTCCAAACACACGATAATGGCAAAGAAAAGAACATTTAGTTAGTCGTAAATAATAACACAAGCCTATTAAAAGTGGGCAAAAGAATAAGTACAGTCACTTCAAATAGGATATACTGTTGGCAAATAAGCACATGTAAAGACATTTATTATCATTAGCCAATGGAAAAGTGCAAATCAGAATGTGAAACCAGTATATACCTATGGGAGCAGGTATATTAGAAAATACTGACATCACAACTACGAGCAAGGATGCAGAGCAACTCGAACTCTCATATATAGTTGGCAGAGATGCAAAGTGGCATAGACACTTCAGAAAAGTTTGATAGTTTCTTAAGAGGTTACTTACTATAAGTAAGACTTCTTAAGACTTCTTAAGAGTCACTTACTATAGGACCCAGTAATCTCACTACTAGATATTAATGTAGAGAAACAAAACATATGTTCACATAAAAACCTGTATAAGAATGTTTATAGTAGCTCTATTAAAAAATCACAAAAAGAAAGAAAGGAAAGTACCAAAATGTCCTTCAACTAATGAGCAGATAAATAAACACAAGGAAATACTACTCAAGAATAAAAAGGAATGAACAATTCATATGTGTAACAACTTGGATGAATCTCAAAGACATTAAGTTAAGCAAGAAAACCAGTACCACAAAGGGTTAAGTACTGTATGGTTACACTGATATGACGTTCTTAAAAAGACAAAACTACAAGGACAAAAAACAAATTAGTGAGTGCCAGAGTTTATGGGTGTATGGGTGGGCAGAGGGTATAACTGCAGAGATAACACAAAAGAGGTTTTAGGAAATTATGGTATTGTTCTGCATTCTCACTATGCTCGTGCTACATGTGTCTACTAAAATTCATACAACTATACCAAAAAAGTTAATTTTACTCAATGCTAACTTAAGCAATAAAATAAGCGCTCTCTATATAAGGAAACACATACTATATACATGTGTGTATGTACATATATGCACAGAGTCTCACTCTGTTAAATACATATATATTCCCCTTACTCCCACTCTAGGGTCCAAAAACAAAATAAAAATGGGAAGTGGGGCTCGACGCCTGTAGCTTTAGTGGCTAAGGTGCCAGCCACATACATCAGCTACTTGGGAGGCTGAGGCAAGAGAATCGCTTAAGCCCAGGAGTTGGAGGTTGCTGTGAGCTGTGATGCCACAGCACTCTACCCAGGGCAACAACTTGAGGCTCTGTCTCAAAAAGAATTAAAATTAAATAATATAAAATAATGGAAAGTGGTAAGCAGAGTTAATACCACAAAACTACTGAGTTCCCCTGCAGAGAAGTAAGTATTGTCAGATAATCAGACAGCTGCTACAGGGCAAGAGGAACTAAAGTTCTCTACCTCTAGTAGCAATACAGCTAGATTATTGTTTGAATTCACACTCAAACCACTAACCGCACCATTGCAAACCAAGTCCTCTAGAAAGAAGGCTAAGGGGAAAAATAAAACCATTGTCAAACCATCACTGGGGCTACAGCTTTAAAGGAATTGCAAAGAGGAGCACCAAAATCTGCTAATATACTCCCCTAAGTTGTTGACTTACTTCTAAACTCCATATGCACAATGTAAAACTCCAAAAATGACAGAAAGAGCAGTTGGGAAGCTGGAGATCTGAACAGAGAACTCAATAGCCACAGTCTTGGGAAGACTGTAATTTAAGCCTTGTCAAGAAAATGGGACCTTGATAAATACCCTGGGCTTTCAGTTGAACTTTAAGTTGATTGCTATCTAGTCTGTGGATTAGGCTCAGGAAGCCCCAGGTCTAGAATTACAAGCTACAGCATGGACCAAACAGAACAGTGAAATAAATCAGCCCTAACAAGGCCTAAAACAAATCCTTAATGCAGTGGTTCTCAACCTTTCTAATGCTGCGAGCCTTTAAACCACAGGTTGAGAACCGCTGCCTTAAAGGGTTCACAATACATGATTCACATAAATGTTTGACATAAAAATGTCCTTCCTATTTTCCTAAATATAAAACTTCAAATACTGGTGTCTATATTTTGTATAATGTAAACAGTTCAGGTAAAGTCAGTTAATGTTTCATAGTACCTGTGTATTCACATAGCCATTGTGATCTTTCTACTAACAAGCTTGTTTACCTTCCATCTTTCTTCCTTCCTATGGCTTCAGCTGATACAAGATTCAACTTAACTGAAGCCAATCTAACCTCATGAAATCACCTTAGTTTAGCTCACTGCTAAATCATTCATTTTCCTAATTCTAATCAAATTAGAGAAATCATTTTTATACACAGGAGATAAATAGATTGCTATCTAGTCTTCTGAATCAGGTGGCTACAAGTGGGAAAGAATGGTATCAAGAGACACAAAGTGAACACTTGACTGGCATACTTCTTTGGCAGGAACCAAGAGCATAGAAGTTGCTTCCCTTAGAAAGATAAGTGAATAGAAAAACAGTAACATTTCTTTAGAGCCTAGGCTTAGAGATGAGCAATCTCAAACCTAATCTTTATGCTCTTAAACTTCCTTTTAAGTCATTCAATATGTGTTGACCATCACACAAATACATTAATACCTCAATAGAACCTTCATAGTTCACCACCTCCCTACATTGACTTAACTCTCTAAGTTAACCTTTTTTTTTTTTTGGATACAGAGTCTTACTCTGTTGCCTTGGGTAGAGTACTGTGGTGTCATAGGTCACAGCAACCTCAAATTCCTGGGCTTGAACAATCCTCTTGCCTCGGCCTCCCAAGTAGCTGGATTATAGGTACACGCTACCACAATTGCTAGTTTTTTATTTTTTAGTAAACACAACATCTCATTCTTTCTCAGGCAGGTCTTGAACTCCTGAGCTCAAGCAATTCACCTACCATGGTCTCCCAGAGTGCTAGGTTACAGGTGTGAGCCACCAGGCATGGCCAATCAACTTAATTTTCATAGACTTGACATGCACCACACATATGTATCAGTACAATAAGCCTTCTTTCTTATGTTTACTACCTCCATATGTTGACCAGTCTGTAACAGTCCCTCAGGTAGTTGATTTATACAAGTTCTACTATATACCATGTGGTAAACAACTGCATGAAAGAGTGTCCTCATACTAAAGTAGCATGCAATTTAGTTGACTAATATTGGTATGATGGCATTGGTCAAGAATGGACCATATATATGATAGTGCTCTCATAAGATTATAATACCATATTTTTACTGTACCTTATGTCTAGATATGTTTAAATACACAATTACTTACCATTCTCTTACAATTACCTATAGTACTGAGTACAGTAACATCTTGTACAGGTTTGTAGCCTAAGAGCAATAGGCTACATATAGCCTATTGTATGGTAGGCTATGCCATCTAAGTTTGTATAAATATATTCTATGATGTTTCAATGATGAAATCTCATACTAATGCATTTCTCAGAACATCTCCCCGTCATTAAGCAATGCATGACTGTATATGAAACTAATAAATAAGATAGAAGGTGATTACCAAAATGAATGGAAAACATTGAAGTGAGGAGGTAAAATAAGTCTCATGATAATTATAACTACTCATGACATGAAAGTGTTTTAGTTATTACTTATTCATTAACAGATTACTCAATTGTTCATCTAAGGAGACACAGAGAAATCCAAAATACTCAGACAAAACTGAATTTTGAGGGATAACAGCTGTACTTTAGAGGATTTTGCTTGGGCTTATCCATAAACTTTTAATCATAATGTATTTGGTAGTACAGTTAGTATAAAAATGAAATTCCATCTTTCTATGTATTCTTTCAGAAGAATGAATCTTTTAAAATTAAGAGATGAGAGGAGGCTATGAGAAAATACATTCAGTTAACTCATTCAACAAATATTTGAGCATCCATATGCTAGCATCTACTATGAAGATGATAGGGAGATAGAATGATAAACAATATAGACATTTCCAACATACTCGTTTTGGTTCTTTATTAACAAGGATTTATGGATCCTGTGTCAAAATAGGGAAGAAGAAATTTACTACTTAGTAATATCATAGAACTTTAAACATTTTAGGCAAATGTGTGCATAAATAAATGTGTATGTTTTATATATTTGACATAATATGCCATATGTGTAATATACAATTCTATGTAATTTACCATATGTTCAGAACCTGCTACAAGATTTTTGCTGTGACAGAATAAAGAAACATTAAGCACTTATGCTACCATCTTCTTTTCTTTTTGAGGTTTCCTTCTGTTTTTAAACAAGTAACTTATATATCTTGACAATTGTGGATCCAACTTTCATTCTAATATTCTAAAGCTATACATTAATATTATTTATCATATGTTAGTGTAGAGCTATCGAATCCTTCATATGGCACCATTCTTGGCCTAACAGTCTCATTCGAATTATTGCCTATCTGTTCGACTCAGTGTATGTGAAATCCTAGCATACACATTATAACAGAATGAAAATAAGGTTGCTAGGATCATTTCCAAAGTTTCTTCAAGTACTAAAAGTCTGTGATTCCCTGACCATATAATTAACAGTATAAAAGCAATATAGGTGAAATCCAATAATCTACTAGAAACTGTACTCAATTTAAGACTTTATTAAAGCCACAGTCCCATTTGTTTTATCTGCTGTTCTACAGAACCTAAACTTAATCTCACTTTTATCCCCATCTCTGCCCTTAATCACATTTTTATCCTGGCATAAATTATAAATCCATGTCATGTGGCTTTCAGACATAAGAAGACCCACAAAAGTTTCAGAAAAGTAAAAATCTCAAAATGTAAACTTTCAAAGAAGAGGATTTTTGATTAAACCAAGGGAAGATAAACAAGCCAATGAGCTATTATACATTAATCACTAAATAGGATTGAGAAAATAACAAAATGGAAACTATAAAAAAAAAAGGAAAATCTAAGGCTTAATTTAATTCAAATGAAAACTTTACTGGAGGGGCTTCACAATATATTAGTGATAACAGAAGACAGTGAAATTGAAGACCAGTTGAAATTTTCCAACCTGAAAAGAGAAAAAGGACTGAAGAAAAATGCATAAATCTTTAGGCATCTATGGGACAATTTCAGATGATCTAAAATATGTATGTAATTATAGTCCCCAAAAGGAAGAAACTGGGGTAGAAGAAATATTTGAAAAATAATGGCTCAAAATTCTCAAATAAGATGAAAAACACCAACTTTCAATAAGTTTAGTCAATTCCAAGCAGGGTAAATATAAAGAACCACATTGAAGCATTTCATACTCAACTTATTAAAAACAAAAATCTTGAAAATAGTCACATACCCTGGGAGGTATTAAGAATTACTACCAACTTCTCACTGGGGGTATGAAACAATAAAATGACATCTTTAAAGCAGTAGGGGGAAAGTATCAACCTAGAACTTTATATTCAGCAATAACATCCACCAAAAAAAAATGAGAGTGAAATAAAAACATCTCCAGCTAAAGAAAAGCTAAAAGAACACGCTTGCCAGCTGATCCATACTACAAGAAATGTTGAAGAGTATCCTTCAGGCTGAAAAGAAATTATAACAAATGAATACTTAGGCCTCTAAGAAGGAAAAAGGGCACTAAATAAAATAGTAAATATGAAGACTTTGTTTTCATTCTCATAATTCACTTAAAATGCAAATAATTGTCTAAAGCACCACACAGCAATGTAAAGTAGGGTTTACATGTGCAGAAGTAAAAAAAAAAAAAAAATCACACAAAGAGGAGGTAAGTAAAGGTACACTGGAAATTGACACGTAGAAAGAGGATAGGTCAGGTAGAAAATGAGGTGGAGATAGAAAGTAGAAAGTATCAGGTATGAGATGTGAAGTAACTTTCTGAAGGGCTGGAAATGTTCTTAGCTTGCTTATCATACAGTAAATGGATTTACACACACACTAAGGAATCCATCCAGACATAAATGAGTAAATGGATGCAGACAAGAAAAAGTCCAATTTTCCTTTCCAAGGAAAGGGAAATGTCTAAGATGACTAAGTTTTCTAAATTATAGAGCTAAAATCTCCCTTATCCATGCTGAGAGCTGCAGTGAAAAGGTTTCAAAGATAAAGGTTGAGTTCCATTTTGCATATGTAGAGATATCCAGGGAATAACCAAGTAGAAAAAAGAATAGGAAATGGAATGTAAGTATTTGGAGAGCAACAAACTTTCTAACTCAAGGATTAGACACATTATGCAAAAGCATAAAAGTGGTAGTAAGTTAACAAGTGCAGGAAAGGTTTTCCAAAAATGGTATCTAAGGTAATATGGGCTATGGACTAGGGACATAGCTACAAAAAACTGCAGATATTTAAGACAATACAAAAGAAGAAAAACTCCTTAAAGAATAAGTGGCCATAAAAACAGGTGATAATGGAAAGAATAGTGCCACTGAAAGCAGGATAAAGGAATTTTTTAAAGGAAGAGCTGGTGATAAGAAAATCAAATCCTATGAAGACTTTAAATCAAAATAAATAGATGAATATGAAGGGGGAAAAAAGTGACATCTCTAGATGCCAAAAAAAAAAAAAAAAAAAATGGGACTCAAACCCACCGTAGTAAGTAGAGCTCACATTCAATAGTCCCTGTAGGTTTAAGTCCCAAAAGTGCTACAGTTTTAATGCCTATCCCCAAACGAATGGCAGTTGGAGTCAAAGAGACCTGGAATTGGACTTTTTGCACAAAGTCCAAAGTCAGAAAGAAGCTATCTTGTTTACGAAAAAGGGATAGAAAAACACTGCTCATTGGTTCTCAGACCAGACATGGGAGCTGGTGAGGAACCTGTGGGTAGGAAAAGGTACAACTTTAAAGGTAGTCAGATACAGAGTCTGGAATCAAGGGAGAGTTTTTTTATAAGATTGGAAAGACTCTTGAGTATGGGTACTTATCTTTTGCTACAAAACAAACCACTCTAGAACCTGATACGCAGCAGACAGAGCCCAGAGCATAGCCTTTCACGAGTTTTCAACTGAAACTCTGGTTTCAACTGAAACCCTTTGGTTTCAGTTTCCTAGTTTTGAGATTTGCTATCTGATTGATTGGCAAAGGAGGGTCTTCAGACAACCTCAACTAAATGGAGGCACATTCAGGACTTCTGGCTGCTTGAGGGCCTCTCCATTCTACTCTGACCTCTAAACATGTCTTTTTCTACCAGGGAAGGGCCAGGCACATGCATGAGAGCTCTGCCTTCTGGCTCCTAATATTTCTTCTCAACAAACCTGGGCTGTTCACAGGGTACCGGGAACTTCTTCATGTCCATAGCCATACACCTCTGACCCTCATCCCCTTGCCTCTCCCTCTGTAGATAAAACATGGTGAAAATAAGACTCAACTCTATTTGGTTTATTTCCTGCTGCTGAAGTCCTGGGTCTGATACCACTTAGCTGGCCCTTTGTAAAGTGCTTACAATGAACTGCCACAGGAGCTATCATGAGATGTGTAATGAGTTATAATGAACTAAAATCTCCTTCCTTTCTTATTACAGTGCCTTATTGTACTATCTTTGAGCATTTAAAATGGAAATTAGTGGGGAAAAAACCACTCTAAAATGTAATGACTTAAAAATAACTATTTATTTAGCTCATACTTCTATGGATCAGACATTTCAGGCAAAAACTCTATGAAAAGTTGTCCAGCTCAGCAAATCTTTGTTGGTCCTAATTATCAATGGTCTGTCAGTTCAGGCCTGAATGACGGCTTCCTCAACACATCTGTCATTGTCAGCTGGAGCAATAGGGGTGACATTACCTTGGTCAAAGCAAGTTGTAAGACGAACCCAGATTCAAGGGGAGGGATAATGGACCCTAGCTCACAATGAGAGGAGATATGAAAAACTAGTCATTTATGCAATTTACCACAGTATCTAGAATAAAGACACAGAAAAGAGGCAATTTACTCAACAGTATAGCCAAAGAGCTAATGGTCACTGAAATACAAAGTGAACCTGGCAGAATGCAGACAAAAACTATAAAATAGGTTCCAAATAATAACCAAAATAACTTGAAAGAAGCTAAAAATTGATTGGATGATTTCCAAAAAGCAGTAAGTATGGCCATGGAAATGGTATACCATCTATGATTACTACAGAGGCAACTCATGAGAAAGCTAAGATAGGACTACTTAAACAATCTTTTTTTTTTGCAGTCTTTGGCTGGGGCCAGGTTTGAACCCACCACCTCCAGTATATGGGGCCAGTGCCCCACTCCATTGATCCATAGGCATGGCCCTAAATGGCTATTTTTTAAGTAAAGTCTAGCTTCTTTTAAACTAAATTCACATAATTAAAAGATTTCACAAAATACTACCAAACATGATTTATTAGTATTAGCATGTCTTAGTTTTATTTTATAAGAATAAATTTTTTCCATGATATTTCTTTTATAGTAACTCAAATTCATAAAACTTCTTTTAGAAAAGACAAGTGAAAAACTTCAGCAGGTTCATTGGAAATGAAGCCATTTTAATGTCCTCTTCCTTTCAATTTCAGTTATACCAGAATATTTGATATTGATATCACTGGTCTTTAAAAAAGCCAAAGATCAAAGTAATACCTTTGTAGTACACAGTAATTTAAAAACTAGACATCTGAATTATTCAGCATTATTTTGATAAGTATCAAATATATTCTGATAAGTATCAATAAGGGTTCAATTTTTTAATTCTCTTAAATAGGTATCCCTGAACATGAGATTTTAAAATCACTAACTTCATTCAAAGCACTAATTATGTTATCTTTAAGTCATTTCTCCCAAAGAAATAAAGGTGCGGTAGAATGTAACATAATAAGAATGTGGACAACTCAAACTAAGATGAAATTCCAGTTCTATTAGGAAGCTATATGACTTAAGACATCTCTTTTATTTCACTGTACCTCAATTTTTCTTTTGTGAAAATGACATAATAGACCACATAAACTTAATCAGGTTATTAATTTTAAATGACTTAATACATGTAAAATCCTCAATACAAAGCTAAACATATAGTAAGCATGATGTTAGGTGTTAACTATGTTCATTATTAGCACTTTTCTCCTGTTACAGAGAAAAAGCCTGTGATTAGGGTTTAAGTTCTAATTCTGCCACCTGTTATAACTTTGAACAATTTACTTGACTTCTGTGAGCCGCCTCCATTTCACTAATTACATTATAATGTGTTAAAGAACAAAATTCACAGCTATTTCTCTCGTCTCATTAAATTAGGATCTCATTTTATCTCTGCTCATTCTGAAATTTTAATTTTCTCTCTTAATGTCTCAATTCATTTCATTCATTTTAATATTCAGTAATTCAAATTCACTCCTTTTTCTCTTATTTGCCACTGGTAATATTTTAAAGGGGCATGAACAATTGCACAGGCGTATCTTGGAGATATTCAGTTCCAGACCACCAAAAAAAAAACAATAATACATTTTTTGTTTCCCAGTTCATATAAAAGTTATGTTTACATTATACACTATTATGTAAAACAGTATGCCTAAAGATGCATGTACATACCTTTATTTTAAAAATACTTAATTGCTCAACTATGCTAATAACCATCTGAGCCTTTTTGCTGGTGAAAGGGCTTACTTCAGTGTTGATGGCTGCTGATTGATCAGGGAGGTGGTTGCCAAGGGCTGGGGTGTCTGTAGAACCTTCTTAAAAGAAGACCAGTGACAAAGTTTGCAACATCAATCAACTCTTTCTTTCACAAAAGATATCTCTGTAATATCATGCCATTTGACAGCATTTTACCCATAGTATGATTTCTTCCAAAACTGAAGTCAGCCCTCTCAAATTCTGCTACTGCTTTAATCAAACTTATATTCTAAATCCTCTGTTATCATGTAAACAATGTTCACAGCATCTTTATCAGGAGTAGACTCCATCTCAAAACCCCTTAATAAGCTCATTCATAAGAAGCAATTCCTCATTCATCAAGTATTATCATGAGATTAAAACAATTTCAATCTCTAGCCACATTTTTAATTCTAGTTCTCTTGCAATTTCACCATATCTACAGTTACTCCTTCTATTGAAGTCTGGAAACCTTCAAAGTCATCTCTAAAGGTTAGAATCAATTTCTTCAGGCCAGAGGCACAGACCGTAATCCTAGCAGTCTGGGAGTCTGAGGAGGGTGGATTGCTTGAGCTTAGGAATTCAAGACCAGACTGAACAAAAGAGAGACCCCATCTCTACTAAAAATAGAAAAACTAGCCAGGCATTGTGGAGGATGCCAGCAATCCTAGCTACTCAGGAGGCTGAGGCAAGAGTATGGCTTAAGCCCAAGAGTTTCGGCTCTCTAACCAGGATGACAGAGTAAGACTCTGTCTAAATAGATAAATAAACAAACAAACTTCTTCCAAAGTCCTCTTTATGTTGATATTTTGCCCTCCTCTCATGAATCACAAATGTGCTAAATGGCATCAAGATGACGAATCCTTTCCAGCAGGTTTTCAACTGACTTCGCCCAGATCCAAAGGAATCACTATGGCAACTATAGCCTCACAAAATATATTTCTTAAACAATAAAATTTAAGGCTCGGCGCCTATAGCTCAACCGGCTAAGACACCAGCCACGTACACCTAAGGTGGCAGGTTCGAATCCCCAGCCCGACCTGCTAAACAACAATGACAGCTGCAACCAAAAAATAGCCGGGCATTGTGGCGGGCGCCTGTGGTCCCAGCTACTTGGGAGGTGGAGGCAGGAGACTCGCTTGAGCCCAGGAGTTGGAGGTTGCTGTGAGCTATAATGCCACAGCACTCTACCCAGGGGGACAGCTTGAGGCTCTGTCACAAAAAAAAAACCAATAAAATTTAAAATTGAAATTACTCCTTTAACCATTGGATGAAAAATGGATGTATTAGCAGGCATGAACACAATGTTCTTGTGCATCTCCATCAGAGTTCTTAGATGATTACCACTGTCAATAAGCAGCAATATTTTGAAAGGAATCTAAACAGTAGGTCTCAACAATAGGCTTAAAATATTCACTAAACCTTACAATTAACCGATGTGCAATCATCAAGGTTTGATAGACAATAAGCAGAATAGAGTTAATGTAATTCTTTTTTTTATTTTAATTAATATGAGGGTATAGATGATTGGGTTACATCATTCCCATTTGTTAGGTAGAGTCCAAGATGTAGTTGTGTCCCTCATCCATGATGTGTGCCATATACCCTTACATTGTGCCTATCTGAGAGCACATCAGAAAGTTAGCATAATTCTTAAGGGCCCTAGTATTTTTGAAACAGGAAGTAAACATTGGCTTCCACCTAAAGTCACCAGCTGCATTAGGCCCTAACAAGAGAGTCAGCCTGTGCTTTGAAGCCAAGCATTGACTTAGCCTTTACAAGGCTGCTTCATCTACATTAAAAATCTGTTGTTTAGTATAGCTACCTTCATTAATGATCTTAGCTAGATCTCCAAGATAACTTGCTGGGGCTTCTACATTAGCACTTGCTGCTTCACCTTGTACTTCTATGTCACGGAGACATAGAAGAAATGAAATTTCTTTACTTATACCTCCTGAAGCAACTTCTGCTAACTTCAAACTTTTCTTCTGCAGCTTCCTCCCTCTCAGCCTTCATAAAATTAAAGAAAAAGTTTGGACCTTGCTCTGGATTAAGCTTTGGTTTAAGGCAGTGGTTCTCAACCTTCCCAATGCTGCAGCCCTTTAATACAGTTCCTGTGGATTGCGACCCACAGGTTGAGAATCACTGGTTTACAGGAATGTTGTACTGGTTTTATTTTCCATCCAGACCACTAAAACTTTCACCATATCAGCAATAGTGCTTTTTGGTTTTCTTGTTATTATTCTCTTCGCTGGAGTAGTGCTTTGAATTTCCTTCAAGAACTTTTCCTTTGCATTCAGAACTTGGCAAACTGGTATGAGGCTTCTCTTTTGGCCTATCTCAACTTCTGCACATCTTCCTTATCAAGCTCAATCACTTTTAGTTTTTGTTTGTTTGTTTGTTTGTTTGAGGCAGAGCCTCAAGCTGTCGCCCTGGGTTGAGTGCCATGGCATCATAGCTCACAGTAACCTTCAACTCCTGGGCTCAAGCAAGTCTCCTGCCTCTACCTCCCAAGTAGCTGGGATTACAGCGTCCGCCACGATGCCTGGCTATTTTTTTTTTTTTTTTGGGGTTGCAGCCGCCATTGTTGTTTGGCGAGCTCAGGATTTAAACTCGCCAGGTCAGGTGTACATGGCTGGCACCTTAGCTACTTGAGCCACAGACCCCAAGCCCACTTTTAGTTTTTAATTTAAAGTTAGAGACATGCAACTATTACTTTCACTTGGACACTTAGAGGCCATTGTAGGGTTATGAATCAGCCTAATTTCAATATTCTTGTGCCTCACCAAATAGGGAGGCCCAAGGGGGGAGAGAAAGACAGAGGAGTAACAGTTGGTAGAGCTGTCGGGACACAACACATATATTAAGTTCACCATTTTATACAGATGCAGCCCGAGGCACTCCAAAACAATTAAAATAGAACATCAAAGATCACTAATCACATAACAGATATAATAACAAAGATAACAGATATAACAACAAAGATGAAAAAGATAACAGATATAATAACAAAGATGAAACAGTCTGAAATAATGGGATAATTGCCTCTTACAGACTTGCTTGATGCAAGCTTATCAAAAATCTTTGATTTGTAAAAAAAAAAAATTCAATATCCATGAGGCACAATAAAATGAGGTATGCCCTGTATTCTCATTTGCTTCTACTCAGTTATGCCACTTCCTATAATCTGTCTATTCATAGTCTGACACACTGTGATTGAACACTAATGCCAACAGCACAACACTTCACTTCACTTTTACTTCATTTCATTCCCTTATTTAAGTCTCAACCATCATCTTGTGAAAGGTAATCAGGTGCAGAGAAAGAATTTGACCTACAATATGTGGAGACATGACATGAACCCAGGATAAATGCCCTACAATTCTGTTTAAGAACCCAGGATAAACAACCCAAAAACATTGTTACTACTGTTTCCTTTTCTTAATAGAATGAACATGAAATCACTTATCAAGAGGAACGGAGTTTGACTGTGTACAGAATATATGACTACTCTGAACCTCACTTTCTCCATTTATAATATTGGTGTAACACAAGAGTTTTTGAAGAAAAACAAAAACAATAAATGCTCTATGAAGGCAGGCATTCTTCTTCCACTCAACAAATATCCTCTAAGCCAGTGGTTCTCAATCTGTGGGTCGTGACCTACGGTAACTCTATTAAAGGGTCACAGCATTAGGAAAGTTGAGAACCACTGCTCTAAGCACCAATGTGTGCTAGGCACTATTCCAAGTACTTGAAATACATCAGTAAACTAAACAGATGAAGGGCAAGAAGAGCAATTCTAAAAAAGGAAGACAAATTTTAACACGATACATAAAATAAGAATTATATTAAATAGCAATAAATGCTACAAGAAAAAACAGAGCAGGTAAAGGGGATTAGAATAGAAGGGTGTATGTGAAAAGAGGAGGATACAGTTTTAATTACAGTGGTTTGAAAAGGTAACATTCACAAGAGTTGATTTGGTGGTCTCAGGAAAAGAGTATTCTAGGCAGAGACAACTATCCACACAAAATCCTAACATGGGCCAGGAACAGCAAAGAGGTCAGTGTAGCTGAAAGGGAAAAAATGAGAAAGACAATAAAAGTAAAAAAGCAACAGGAAGAAAGGTTACAAGGGGCCAGATCTTGTAGGTCCTTTTAGGCCACGAGGTTTTGTATTGAGTAAAATAAGGGAGCCAGTGGAGACTTCCGAGCAAAGAAGTAAAATATTTAACTTTTTCAAGACATCACTCAGACTGTGTTGAGAAAAGATTGCAGAAGGATAAATAAGAAGGTAAGTGATCAATGTACAGATGGGTGGGGGAAAAACAAAGAAGTAACTGAGAGACAAGTTAAGAGGTTACTAAAGTAATCCAGGTGAGAGATGTGGTGGTAGAGACCACCATGAAAGAAACAGATTTTAATGCACAAATGGAAGTGTTAGGTTTAGAAAGGTAGAAAGTAACAGGTGAGAACACAGAGTACAATGATGGAGATACTGGTAGGTGGGTAGATGTGGTAAAAGGAGTCTATGGAAGTTCTATTTTGATTGCTTCAATTTTCTCAGTGAGGTTGAAAGCAAAATCATCAGTTGAGGGAGAGATTGGAAAGACTGATGAGTGAAAACACAGAATAACTCATCTAAGAAAACAGAAGAATAATTGATCCAGGAAGATAAATTAAGAATGCCAGGTAATTTTAAGGACTAACCTGATACCTAATTATTTGTTACCATAAACTTAAATAAAACTAGTCAGCATGATTCTACATTTTCCTCAAGACACAAATAACTTCACAGGTAGTGAAGTTTCAATGCAGAGTTTGTACTTTTCAACGCAGAGTTGAAAAAAGACTGGATTTAAGATGGGTTGTACAGCTCAGCACCTGTAGCTCAAAGGCTAGGGTGCCAGCCACATACACTGGAGCTGGTGGGTTCAAATCCAGCCCAGCTCTGCCAAACAACAATGACAACTACACCCAAAAAATAGCCAGATGTTGTGGCAGGTGCCTGTAGTCCCAGCTACTTGGGAGACTGAGGCGAGAATCACTTGAGCCCAAGAGTTTGAGGTTGCTGTGAGCTGTGACACCATGGCACTCTACCCAGGGCAACATAGTGAGACTCTGTCTTAAAAAAAAAAAAAAAAAAGATGGGCTGTAATTTTTCCAATTGAGTATGACCAAGTCAAAGTGAGATAAGAAACTTGAGAGTATATGCAACAGAGCTGAGGATTCGGGTTACTGATAACAAAATACCATGAAAATTTAGGTTGAATGAAAAGGACAATTAAAATATGACAGAGTCATAAGTTAATTATCTCTATTTCATAAACAAGACTTAAATTTGCCCAAAGTGATAAAACTGGAATAGAATGTGAATCCAGACAGAACTCATTCAAGTCTATCCATTGTACTGACAGCACCAAGCTACCTTACAAGTTTGATTTTCATTGAAATACGAATCTCCAAAAGGACAAATCTAAGACGAAATTACAAGTTAAACAGTTTTTTCCCAGGCCTCTGTCATCTTTCTATTTCTCCATGTCCTAATGCTTAGAACCCTTCAAACTCCTAAGTGATACTGAGTCTTGCTTTATCTCCTAATACAACAAAATCACGTTTTTCTTTTTTTTTTGCAGTGTTTGGCCGGGGGCTGCAAAATCACTTTTACTTTCCCAGCCAATGGACTTCATTCATGAAAAATATTTATACATAAAAATGACTAAACTTAATCCTCTTCTTGACTATTTTCATTCTAACAGGAAGTCTAGTTAACCCATTTAAATCTCTACTGTGAAACATATTAGGTGGAAATAATTGAGCTAAATCAAGAACAAAAAGATAACTATTCTAACACACTCTCCACACTCTCCCTTAAAAAGAAGGGAAAAAAACACATTTTTATAAAATCTCAGGATTCTGATTTTTATCTTTTCTCAGAGAAGGAAAAATTGGTGACACTGACATTCAATGTTTTAGAGATATTTTACGGGGGGGGGGTAAAGGGAGAGTAATTGGTGGGACCATAACTATGGTGCATCTTACAAGGGTATATGTGAAATTTACTAGGTGTAGAATATAAATGTCTTAATGCAATAACTAAGAAAATGCCGCAAAGGCTTTGTTAACCAGTTCGATGAAAACATTTCAAATTGTATATAAAACCAGCACATACATGTACCCCATGACTGCAGTAATGTACAGCTATGATTTAATTTTTAAAAACTATAAGCTGAACATTACAGTAAGTCTGGAACTACCCTGTAAAGTACTAAAGAACTAAATATAGTCAGTTTGAGAGCATTACTGTTTCATGAGTAAATGTTTGAAAAAACAAGGGTCTTAAGGTGGTATTCGTAATATATGTCAAGACTATTTTTTATTGATTGATTGAGACAGAGTCTCACTCTGCTGTCCAGGCAAGAGTACGGTGGTGTCAGCCTTACAGCAGCATCAAACTCCTCAGTTCAAGTGATCCTCCTGCCTCAGCCTTCCAAGTAGTTGGGACTATAGCTAATTTTTTTCAATTTTTAGTAGAGACAGGGTCTCATTCTTGCTCAGGCTGGTCTAGAACTCCTGAGCTCAAAGGATCCTTCTGCTTTGGCCTACCAGAGTGCTAGGATTACAGGCATGAGCCACCATACCCTGCCAAGACTATTGTTTTTAAAGAAATCATGGAGTTAGCACAATTAGGTCTAATTCTGAACACACATAAAAATATCAACACTGATTATCATGGGAGGAAGAATTCTACTATAAACACTTTGCACATCTACATTTATTTTCAATTAGCCTGAGTAGTAGGTTTGATTGTTAATTTGCAATTATTCATTCCATCTTCTTTTTAAAGGTTAATCATTTCCACATGCTTCTATGTAACAGTATTGGAGTAAACATCCCTGCCCAACTGATGTTGGCTGTGACCACATTAGCTTTGAGCAAATGACATGTAAACAAATGTCCAAGCAAAAGTTTTAAGAGCCACTGTGTATTTCTGCCGAGTCTATATCTTTTTACCCTCTGTTAAAAGAACAGTGTGGTCCAAATATAAGTTGTTTGCCGGCCTGGATCTAACAAGCAGAAGACATGTCACGCAAAAGTAGAACTACTGCCAACCTTCACCCAATTTGTAACAAGAGCAAAACATACAGTTGTTGGAAGCTCCTGAAATATTAAGGTCATCTGTTTTGCAGCATAACTTAGCAAAAGCCAATACAGCAAGTATGATTATTATAATTTGAAAAAAAAAACAGATTTCCTGGCATCAATCTTTAAAGACAGCAGTTATTCTAATACTTACACAACTGGAAAAAATTAACTGTAATCACATTTTTAAGACATCAGAGAATTCATGAAAGAAGAATAGATGACTAAAATTCTAGAAAGAGCCCCTCCTAGGTGAGTTGATAATCACTTGCCATTTTCTTTCCTAGGATCATTTAAAGCTTCTGGGCATAGATTGAGAATTGAGATTGGCCCAGACAGAAGGATTCTACTGGTGAAAATAGAAAAAAAGCAGAGACTTTTAGTACAGTGGTCTGAAAACTAAGAAGCATCAAATGCAAAGCTTAATGAATTGTTTGCTGAGTTCTAAGTCACACAAGAGGCTGCAAAAGACAGTGTAATCTCCTTCAGTCTCACAGTGTTTAAAAAGAAAAGTCTTGCTAGAAAAAGGAGACTATTCACACTAAAACTATACCAACAATTGCAGAACTAAATATTCTTTTCAAGTACACATAAAAACGCATCAATTGAACACACTCTTTTAGAGAATAAAAGAAAGAAGACTTCTTAATTCTATGAAACCAACAAACCTTGATACCAAAACTTAATAATATAAGAATGGAAAATTATAGGCCAGTATCTCTCACAAATAGATATAAAAATCCTAAACAAAATACTAACAAATTGAATCCAATGATACACAAAACAGATAATACATCAGGAAAATCAGATTTATTCTAGTTAAGGATAACTTAAGGTTGGTTTAATATTTGAAAATCAATCAGTGTAATTCACCATTCAATAGAATTAAGGTTGCAAACCATTTGATTATCTCAAAAAAAGCAGAGGAAACATTCAATAAAGTTTAACATCCATTCATGATTTATAAAACTAGGAATAGAAAAGAACTTCTTTACTCTGATATAGGGTACCTACAAAAACCTACCACTAACATTGTAAATAATGGTGAAATGCTGAACATTTTTTCCCTAAGTTCAGCAGTAAGAGTATCACTATTTCTATTAACCATTGTTCTGGGTGTCTTGACATTACAATAAGATAAAACAAAGAAACAATTATAAAGACCAGAAAGAAATAAGTAAAACATTCATTATTCTCAGTTGACATGGTTGGATACTTAGGAAACACAAAAGAATCTATAAACTATTAAATATTAAAAATAAGCAAACTTAGCACAATTGCTACTTATAAGATCAAAATACAGACTTAATTTCTATAAATTTGTATGAAACAATTCAAAAACAAATTTAAGTAAGCAATACCATTTATAATAGCATTTTCAAAACACCAAATACCTAGCTATAACTTACACAAAAGATGGGCAAGACTTACACACTGTAAACAATAAAAATACTGGTGAGATATATAAAGGCCCTCACACACACAGATAGATAGTCTATGTCCATGAACTGGAAGACTCTATATTGTTAAGATACCAATTGCCTACACATTGATCCATAGCTTCAATACAATCCCAATCATGATACCAATAGATCTTTTTTTAATTCAGAATATGATATTGTAAGTATATTTGGAAAGACAAAGAATGAAGTATAGCCCCCCCCCCCGAAAAAAAATCCTTAAGAAGAATTTTTATCTTGGGGGAAGTTATACAAAGTATTACTAGATATCAAGATTTGTGGGGCAGCGCCTGTGGCTCAAAAGAGTAGTGTGCTGGCCCCATATGCCAGAGGTGATGAGTTCAAACCCAGCCCCCGGCAAAAAAAAAAAAAAAAAAGATTTGTGATTGTGAAGTTGTGCTGCTATAAATATTCGCGTGCGAGTGTCTTTTGATAAAATGTCCTTTTTTTAACTTTGTGTAAATGCCTAGTAGTGAGATTGCTGGATCAAAACAAATGTCTACTTTTAGTTCTTTGAGATACCTTCATAATATTTCCCATAGAAATACTAGTTTGCAATACCACCAACAGTGAATGAGTGTTCCTTTCTTTGTAAACCCAGGCCAGCATCTGTAGTTTTGGAACTTTTTCGTATGAGCCATTCTCTCTGGGGTTAAGTGATATGCCATTGTGATTCTGAGTTACATCTCCCTGATGATTACAGAGGTTGAGTATTTTTCATATGCTTGTTGGTCATTAGGCTATCTTCATTTGAAAAGTTTCTATTCATGTCTTCTGCCACTTTTTAATGAGAATGTTTGAGTTTTTTCTTGCTGATTTGCTTGAGTTCTTTATAGATTCTAGCTCTCAGCCCTTTATCAGATGTATAGCATGCAAATATTTTCTACCATTCTGTAGGCTATTTGCTGTATCAATTGTGTCCTTGTCCGGGCAGAAACTTTTTTCATTTTATCTGGCCTGATTTGTTTATTTTGTTGTTGTTGCTGCTGTGATTGCTCTTGGAATCTTCTTCATCAATTCTTTCTCTAGGCCAATATTTATAAGAGTTTTTCCAACATTTTGTACAGGTTGTCTGTTTACTTTATTGATTGTGCCCTTGGCTGTGCAAGAAATAGTCAATTAACACATGTGTACATATGAAAGTAAAACTCAACAGAAAACAAACAGGGGAAGGAGAGTGGAGAAGAAGGATAAATTCGTATCTAACAGGTGTAATACACATATTCTGGGTGAATGGCACACTTATAACATCAACTAAAATTTACAAATGCAAAGTATGTGACCAAAATGTACACTCCCCCATAATAGTGTGAAATAAAAAATTAAAATTAAAAAAATTTTTTGAATAATCAGATATACTTGACTTCATCAAAATTAGAATTTCTAGTGTTTAAAAGATACTCTTAGGAGAATGAAAAATCAAGCCACAAAGAGAAAAAATCCTTGCAAAAAGCACAGCTAACAAAGAACCAGTACCCAGAATATAAGAAGAACTCTTAAAACTCAATACAAAATCTTTTTAAATACAAAAATATTTTAAAAGACAGTTCACCGAAGAAGATATACAGATGGCAAAAAAGCACATGGGAATATGTAAAGGCAAAGAAGATATATAGATGGCAAATAAGCATATTATTAGTAATTAGGACAATGCACATTAAAACTGCAACGGTATGCACAACACATACACCTGAATGGCAAAAATAAATTTTTTTTTTTTTAAACAAACAAAAAAGACAATTAGGATTGGTCAGAACTGATGTAAACAGACAGGATATTTTCAATTCTCCAAATACATTTTTTCCTATTTCCATAGCACTGAACACTTCCATTACTCCATTACTACTCTTCATTTCTCAGGCTCATGTCTTCAAATTCAGCAAGTATTCCTTTGACAAAGTATGTGCTTGAGAATTCTGTTAAAACTCTACCCATTTGGGCCTCTGTGACTACTTGCCCTGGCAATCGAGGCCCATTCACTGTCTATGGAGAAGGCATCCTTCTTTGTAAATTTCTTACCCTGTAAACTTATCTTTCTCTTCCTTAATAAACTTTGTTTTACACTTGCCTTGAAGAAAAGAAAAAACTCTACCCACTTTTTTTTTTTTTTGAAGCAAAACAGTATATTCTCAAGTGGCCTAAAAATGTGTCACACAAAGCATTCTGTGGGTATAAAATAATAAAAATTATGGTAAGAAAAAGAAATGTAATTTGCTGACAGTTCAATCAATTTCATCTGTAGTTACTTAGGTGCCTTGGTGATATCAAGTAGGTAAGGCTAAAATGCTAATTTGAGTGTGATGTCATGATTCCCAAAGTCAGTGAATCTTTCGTTGTATTCTCCAATCAATAGGTCTACAACAGCTGCGTATTCTTCAAATGACTTGCATATATGCATATTATCATTCTGCTCATCTATAACCTTTGCCAACTGAGGAAAATGTTTATCCAAAATCCCTTTTGCAGATAAAATGTTTTGAAAAAAGACAGCTTTCAGCAGGGCATGGTGGCTCACACCTGTAATCCTCACACTCTGGGAGGCCAAGGAGAAAGGACTGCTTAAGCTCAGGAGTTAGAAACTAGCTTGAACAAGAGAAAGACCCTGTCTCTACTAAAAACTGAAAAAGTTGCCAGGCATCATGGCAGGCATCCATATCTCAGCTACTCAGGAGGCTCAGGCAGGAGGATGGCTTAAGCCCAGGAGTTTGAGGTTGCTTTTAGCTAGGCTGCCAAGTCTGCAGTATCAGTTGATTCATCCAAAGTGCTTTTACTTGTGAAGTGTTGCATGAAGTTGTTCCATTAAGTTGAAAGCTAATTCATACTGCTAGTCAGTTACGGTTCTCCTTAAAAGAGACAGTTGTGTGTACTTTGAAATATTATCAGGATCTAAGTATCCTACAACTTTGATGATATATTCTTTTACAATTTCTATATCCATGAATGGCTTTTTTCTCCTGCGTAGAAGTTGCTTCAGTGACATTATTTCCAAGTCTTATTGCTGATTGAAAGAATTGTCTTTGCTTTTCATCCTTTGATTTCTGCTCATGCCTCTTCCTCTAATTTAAAATATTTGGGGTCCTTATGAGTGTTATAATGCTGATGAGCACTGAACTTCTTTACTGTTGATACTGCAGTATCACAAAGCAAGCTAATCACCTTATCTTTAGCAGAAACAATAATGCAATTTCCAATCCTCCTTAAAAACTATTTTCTTTCTTCAGCATTTTCTTGGTCTTCTTTGACATGGTGGGCTGTTAAGCAGACAAAATTAAAAAATACTGCCAAGTTGTGCAACTATTTGTAAATTTCACTTCAAAGAGAAACAGTGAGCACCACTGTCAAAAGCTGATAACAGACTGGTGTACTCAGCTCCCATAAACTCTTGCCAACTAGCCTTGTGCAGTAGTGGCACCAGTCAGGCAGGGGAATTTAGAAGTAAATCATGAGGGTAGCAGCTGTCAACTTAGCTCTTATGGCTTACTAATGTTCTAATTGTGCTGGTCAATCTAGGAGAATTAGTTCACTGAGAGTTATTCTTTGGTAATTTAAATATGTTCACTGTAAAAACAATAAAAAGAAAAGGATTTGTTCTGTAAAATATGTAATCAGTCAAAAGGCTACCCACTTAAGGACCTGGAAGCCCATAGGTTCCCCAAGCTTAGACTAGGAAAAGTTATCTGCCATACAAAGTTTTCAAATTCAGAATATATAAGTAATCCCTATAAATCAAAGATAGCCTAATTTTTAATGTATCAAAAATTAATATATTAAAAGGTGCACACCATCATTAACCAGAAATGAAATGAAAATAAGAAGCCACTGCACATTAACCAGAATAGCTAATTTTTAAATTAAGCTAAGATTTAAAAAACTGCCAATATTCAATTTTGACAAAAATGTAGAACAGCTTAAACTCTCTCATATTGTTGGCAGAGATGTCAGATGGTACAACCCCTCTGGAAAATCACCACCCAGTAATTTTACATGTAAAAGACATATACAAGAATATTCATAGCAACTTTTTTCTAATAGTCAAAAATTAGAAATACTTCAAATGTCCATTAACAAAAAATTAAACAGTCAGTCATTCACTCAAAGGAATACCACATGAATAAATATACACCAACATCATGGATAAATATCATAGACATAACAGTAAGTGGAAGAAGTCATCCCTTTTACATGAAGTTCAAGAACAGGAAAAACTTACCTTTGATGATAAAAATCAGAATAATGATTACTTGGAAGTAGCAGGGGAAATGAATGTTAAGTAGAAAAGACACAAAGAAAGCTTCTGGAGTTCTGGAAATCTACATCTTGATCTAGGTGGTACTTACAAAAGTCTATACACATTAAGAAAACTTCATCACACTGTACAATTAACATTTGTACATTCTACTGTATACATGTTATATTTCAAACTTAAAAATTGCTCCTAAGCAGGCAAATCAAATGGGTATATATTTGGAGCAAATCTCCTCAGTATAAAGGATACATACAGTATACAATTCTTTGAAAATACACAAGTTTGAACCTCAACTCTACCATTTAGATGTGTAACCTTACATAAATTACTTAAGTGGGTCTTACATTCTTTACCTACTCCAGTGGTTTAGTATGGATAAATCTTAGTTTTTTCTGCATCCAACAACCTGAGGCTTTGAGATAAAATGCTTAATTAAAAAAAGAATTCTCATGTTTTACTTATAGTTGATGTTCTGTAAATATTCATTTAAAAAAAAAAAAAAGAATTCTCAAATTTCAAATAGTCACCCAAGGCTTAAATATAGGAAGACTGTATTAGCTTTTCATATAGTCACCCAAGGCTTAAATATAGCAAAACTGTATTAGCTCTTGTAATCTTAATTCAAGAAGGTTAAAATCAGCTAACTGCATGCTGCTGTTTATCCTAAATTCCCTATATCTATATTTAAGTTTATCTACTTCAGCCTAGACACCAGTACCATCCCTTCAGCAGCCAAGCAAGCTGACAGGTAGATTACCTTTACATTCTTGTTTAAGGATGAGTTATTCATTCTTCCAGGCCTTACTCAAATACCGCCTTCTTTAAAATGTCATCCTTCCCACAACCATTCAATCAAAATTAATTATTCTTTCCTCTGTGCACCCACAGCACATTGCTTATACTTCTATTATGATTTTTATTTCATTCTGTATTTTAGCTACCTGCTTTCAACATATGTAAGTGGGCCCTTTCCAAAGGAAGGATATATCCAGTTAGCCAGATCAGCCAAATAAACCTTGGAAATCAATAGTAACAGCATGGTAAGAATGCCTTTACATTTGATTCTATATTAATGGTGGCAAAGAGAGACAGCAGATATTATTACTAAAACTTGCTGTCCTTTACTCAAACCAGGAAGAGATTAAAAGGAATATTCAAGAACAATGAAGTAACCATAGGCAGATAGCAGAATAACGAAGAAAACCAGGCCCATAATGGGGAAACAAATTAATTATTAAAATAATATAACAGATTATTTTATGTCAATAAATTGATGGCTAGCAAGAAAGCAACTATTTGGGGGCTATACATTCAGCATCACTTTTCTGTTAACTGACCCTACTCCTACCCACATGTTCATGCGTGTGCAATATAACCGCTATCCCCTGATCACAGATGACTGGTCTAAGATAATCAGTGTTCTTCCGCAAAAATTTTCTAGACACACTACAAAAATAAAGCCAGTCTTCTGAATGGTTGAAATGGTTTAGATATAAACAACAAGGGAACTGTTGATAGCATTGTTCTTCCCAGTGTGAAGAGGGCAGATCTATGATGAGAGAAAATGCAATTTATTTAGGTTAAAGCAAATATAAGAAACAGTCCTTAGGGCCCTCAATTCTGGGTCCAATATTCCTAGGGCTTCACCCTGTATTTATCTGGATTTGTGAGATAGACACTGCAACAGTCTCACACCTGTAATTCCAACATTTTGGGAGGCTAAAGTAGGAATATCATTTGAGGCCAGGAGTTCAAGACCAGCATGGGCAAGAGCAAGACCCTGTCTCTACCAAAAATAGAAAAACTAGCCAAGCTCTGTAGTTTCAGCTACTTGGGAGCCTGAGGCAAGAGGATTGGCTCAAGCCCAGGAATTTGAGGTTATTCTAAGCTGTGACACCATGGCATTCTACCCAGAGCAACAGAATTAGACTCTGTCTCAAAATACATAAAAATAAATAAATATATATGTAAATAATAGCAAAGTAATCTTAATATTTGGAGCGAGCATGGTATCTTTTTAATCCAGATCTCTAGTATATCAATACATTTCAAACTTAAAAAGAAAAATGTAATATTTTAAACATCCCTAAATCACTATCATTCATCAAAGCCTTGCTACAGGAATCAGTTATTACACTTATATTCATGTAATTTTTATTCTGTCTTAAAGCACTTTGCAATTTGAACTATACGATATATACTGAACGAAATAAAACTGCATATATTATACAGCAGAAGTAACAAATATTTATTTTCATTTATGCTTGATATAACTGCCAGTGTCTTTTACCAGCAATACTTCTTGTTTGAAGCATAGAAGATATTTCTAATAAATAATTTTGCTAACAGTAATATATTATAGACAACATGAATACAAGCAATGATAGAACGGCAAATATAAGGTATGTTCTTAAGAATGGGATTACTAAAATTTTAGGACTGAAGGAGATTTTAGAGATCATCTAGTCAACTTTCCATCTTACAGATAATAAAACTAAACTCCCATTGGAAAAATCCAAAGTAGAACTTCATCTAGTATTCTTTCCCCATGTAGTAGTAACAGAATCAAGACTGGTCAGTTTCTAGTCTTTGCTATCATAGACTTTCTGAATAAAACGAGAATATACACAGTCAACATTTTAATGTGAAAAAAGAAAAAATAGAAGTTTTGATTAGGAAAAAAATACATTTTAAAGGCAAATCCACAATAAAATCATTAACTGCCATAGTAAAGATTATTGTAGAAAAGTACTATTTATGCAGCAAAAAAGTTAGAAGGCAAATAGAATAAAGGTCTTACACTCAAAAGATCATCTGCTAGGGAAAGATGACCATTTCTTAAACAAGTATTGAAAAGAACACTAGTGTGTCTTGAAGAAGTGTTCAACTTTCAAATAAGGTTTGGCTATATTAGACTAAATAAAAGTTAAGAGGTTCCACAATTATTACTCACATCTTTAACATGCTTTAATAAACTGTTTATCTCCAATAGAAAAGACTATATTACCTAGGACTTTCCAAATTTATTTGATCATGTAAAACTTTTTCATACAATAGCTATTATAACATCTCCCAGACAAGTGTTGCTGGAATAAAGTTTGGGAAACACTTGGAGGCACCTTTTCTAAGAAAAAAAGACTAAAGATCCACATCTGATCATAAACTCAAAATAAAGCAACATAAAAGTGCTATTTGAAAAAAATGGTAAAATCTTCCTCTCTGCTACATGCATGCTACTGTCCTAAAATATTGTTAGATAACCATTTTTATGTAGAGCATAAAAAAGTTGAAGTCAAGCATTGTGAGTGCTCCTGATATATAAAGTAACCACTCTGATATTAGGGGGCCCTGGGTTTGCCACTAACTGTCACACCCTAACTTGTTCCATTTTTAATTTAAAACTACCAGTCAGAGGGGCACTTTCATGGCAGAAGCAGGAGAAAGAGAAAAGGAGGGCAGATATAATAAACTATATTCTTGGGGGGTTAAAAACAAAACTAAAAAGGCATTAAGATTTTAGGGAATCTTGAGAAAAGTGGTCTGCCTTGCACACTTTTCCCCTTCCAGTGACAGAAAATCCTCTCCTTTTGAATATTTCTCTTTCCCCTCCACAATAGTCTGAATATATGTGTCTTTGCCACCTTAAATTCATATGTTGAAACCTAACCACCCACCCTAGAGTGATGGTTATTTAAGTGGGTGGAATTTTTGGAGGTGGTAAAGTCATGAGAGTTCTGTTCTCATAGATGGGATTAGTGCCCTTATAAAACAGGCATCCAGGAGCCCTCTTGCCTTCCATCTTGTAAGGACACAGAAGGTCACATTTAGAAGGCACTGTCCAAAAAGAGCAGGCCCTTACCAGACAAATATGCTGGTCCCTTGATCTTGGACATCCCAGCCTCCAGAACTATAAGAAATAAATTTCTGTTATTTATAAATTACCCACCCTAAGGTATTTTGTTATAAAGGCCCAAACAGGCTTAGACTTCCTCTCTATGTGACTCTGGGAGTTACTTATTTAGGGTCCCACTCCCAAGGATAGTCATGATATAGACCTCACTAAAATCACTCGCCTAGTCACAATTATTGACAAGTGAGATAAGCCAGGTTAAGGAACATGTGTCATGAGAAAGAAAATTTCTCCTCTGGACTCATCAGTTGGGGAGGGGAAAGGCTAAAACTGCCCAGTGCTATAACTTCTCAACCTTCTCTTCCTATACTTTTCCAAATTACATCTCAATTCAGACTACGAGAAGGAAGTCAGCCTATAAATAACACACCCAGAAAACAAAGCATTCTCTAGAAGTCTCTACTAAAGGAGAATAAGAGTCCATGATTACAGTAATTCCCTGATCACATTTTAAGTCCCTAAAGTCAGCTCTTCCACTATACTTTGTGGCTCTATGTAAGTTAATCAATTCCCCCTTTCACTTAAGCTAATTTTGAGCTGTCATTTGCAAAGGGTCCTAATCTACCTAGGTAACTCAAGAAAGCAATGTACCTCAAAAGAAGGAAGGGTAAAGATTAAAAATTTAATACTCAGTGAAAGTGGCAATATTAATTAGTACATTCTTGGTGGAAGGCAAGTTAGTAATTTCTATCAAAATTTTGAAAGTCATATACCCTTCACCCAAAAATTCTTATAGTAATTAATCTTACATTATAAAAAACTTAATATGTAATGAAAAATGTACAGTATTATTATATACACAGCATTCTACATCTAGTGAAAACTTAGCTCAATGTCCAGCAATTAGGGACTGATGAAACATAACAAGTAAAATAGAGCCATTAAAGTAAAAGATGTATATAAACATTTTTAAAGATCTTTATAAAATACTATTGGACAGCTTTATGTCATATACCAATACCATTTTGAGATACAGCAACTTGTCACTGCCAATAAAAGTTTCAAGAACTGTTGATCCAAGAGTACTGACATGTAAAAGGGGGTTACATTCTAATAACAAAAGTCCTAAATGATAAAACCTTAACTCTCCACATAAAAAAATATACAACAAAACAACAGTGGGGTCAGAGACTGATGTGACTGATTTATTAAAACTCTATGTAAAATTAATACTATTGGGGCAGCACCTATGGCTCAAAGGAGCAGGGCAGTAGGGTGCTGGCCCCATATGCCGGAGGTGGCAGGTTCGCCAAAAACTGCAAAAAAAATTTAATACGATTATGAGGATTAAATAAACAGGTGCTATAACAGGCTTTAGAAAGTATTTTACACTTGGTAAGCTCTCAATAAAGTTTACTAACATTATTTCCACAAATATGAAAAAATGTCCAAAATATACTACAGAGAGAGGATAGAAATGTACAAATACATAAGCAGGATCACAAATTCAAATGTCTACAGGGTCAGGTGGATGATATAAATTGATTAAACAGAAACTAAAAAACCAGAGAAGGCTCTATCTCTGAAGGGAGCAGTCGCTCAACCAACTACTGTCATATGAGAAAAGAGGCTGTAGTGTTTCTGAATCTTAAGCAAAAAATACAGGTTTTATATGAAATATTTATTTTTATAAGAATAGAAACCAATACTCTTTCTAAAAAACACAGTGCACAGGCAGCACCTGTGGCTCAAGGAGTAGGGCGCCGGCCTAACATACTAGAGGAGGCAGGTTCGAACCTGGCCCCAGCCAAAAAAAAAAAAAAAGAGAGAAAAACACAGTACAGGTCTACAAAAACATGTGTTCTGGTCACTTATGGCCAGTGGTCCACCAATTTGCAAACTCCGATGTATCAATGATTCCACCACACATATTCAAATACATGATTATATACAGAAGAATAAACAAATTTGTAAAGTAGTTACCAGTAGAGAGAAAGAGATTAGAGAAAGTGATGGAGCTTAATTTCACATTTTATCTTTCAGTATTATTACATTTTTTTTACATGTTGGGGACCAGCCCCAAACTATACCATGAGTTCTTTCCCAGTGACTGGCAGAGATGAGAGGATGAGGGAAAAATGAAGAGTTAAGACAAAAGAAAAGTTTTTTAGAAGTTGGGCCAGGGGACTTTCCATCTCCAACCATGAGAACTGGTGGAAGCCCCTAACTCCAGGCTGTTTTTATTACTCACATCACTGTTCTAATCATCAATCTAACAGGGGAAGGCTAGACCCTTACATCATGGTTCTTGCTGGGTTTACATTTTCTAAGCAAACTATTTCTCAACTACCTTAATTAGACTAATTTACCTCTTACTTTTACTACTCTAAGTTATCCATGATCTTAACACAAACAGAGGATGGGACAGGGAACACAGTCCAGGAGCAGAATGTCAAAGCAGACCCCAATCAGACCATGCACATAAATCTCAAGAGTGACAATGAAACCCCCAGGAAAATTTGTGGGCAGACAAGCTGGTGCTGCTGCCAATACTTAGATGACAGAAGAAAGGAGATATTTTTCTCCTTACCTTCCTGAGAGACTTTTTCTCTCTTAACAAGGTTTAGTTGCCTGCTCTGTCTCCAGCACATTCTGCATTCCCTCGCTATTTTCCTAACTCCCCAAATTTACTCACTCTCCCTGAGAGGGCAGCATGCCTGGTCTCTCAGTGCTCACTGACCTCTGAGCAGAGTGCCCTAGAAAAGGGGTAAAGCTCCAACAAGACAGTCTGCTTGAAAACTCAAGGCTTCAGGCTGTCTCACTTTGCAACAGATTTTGGGTTTCTGGGTATTGTTCCTATAGTCTGAATGGGTACACACTCTTCCTCTAAGCCACTTCTCTCCTGTCTCTGTTCCCTTTGCCTATCATCTGCAATCATTTTCTTAATTCAATTCCTAACCTACTTATAACAAACAATTGAAAATTGATTTTAAGCTTATTAAATCATTACTTCTAGTATTGCAAGCACATCAAAAAAATGACTCTTAAGTACCCACAGGTCCACCCACAACAACACACAAATATACTTTAATAAGTTCTTTAAACTAAGTGAAAGCATGACATAAGAATTCAGCAGCTCTTCCACTTGCAATTTAATTCAAATGCAATTTCTACTATATGGATTTTAATTTTATCAAAGCATAATTTTTATACTTGATGTTAGCCAAAAGGCTGAAAAGTGATAAAAGCATAATTTTAGTTGTCTTAAAATCAAAATGTCCAGTACTGACTCGTAAATGGAAAGGGGAGATCACTTTTTTTAAAATTTTTTTCATCTTTTTTATGTCTGAAAATAGTATTCTCTTATTTGGGATGCCATTTATTTCTAAGATTTCCAACAGTTCTTATCCTGAATCAGATTTTAAAGATTAATTTCAAGTGCACTTTTTTCTTAAGGTTAAAAAAAAAAGAAAAGCAAATAGAAGTAAAATGTTTCCTTTCACTGTCTATTTAGCACTCAAATTGTACTCGTTTTCTTTCTTACACTAGTTTCTGCATTTTTATTAATACTTTCCGTACCAGGCAGACACAATTAGCAATGACATTAAAATTGCAAAGTACTATATTAAAAAAAAGTAAAAACATTTATTAGAGTAATAACCATTTACTCTGAAATCAAAAGTGAAAATACTTAACTTTTTAGACACTCATTTGAAGTCTAACTGAAGGTGCTATTATATATAATTCTTAGCAAGTTTATTTATGTGCTTTCCAGGATATAGAAGATTAGAAGCTAGAAGGACAAATGTATAAAGTCACAACTGAATAGCAAATAAATTATGGAACTATACTATTATATTCCACCATATTTAAAATACAATATCGAAATATAATTGCTAAGCACAGATTTGTGCTTGAAACATGGCATTGCCACTGGGGTAATTTTGAGCAAGTGACTTAACCTCTCTATTCCTTGGTATAAAAGGAATAATATAGTACTTTATAAAAATTGTAAAGATTAAATAACATAACCAAAGTACTTAGCACAAATAGAACATTTACGTGCCCAATAAATGTTAGCTATAACTATTTAAAACTGGATTAAACAAAAAAAAAAACTATGTTCAATTATCTTCACTTAGAAATCAGGAAGTATGTAGTAGCTTAAAAAATTTTCTATCAAAAATGGCTTAACATAAAAACAGTTTTGGTACTTATACTTAAGTTATGTACATTAAAAAAATATAGAAGCACTTTATTCCTTGAAATGCAACATAAATGAGGCATGAATTTATCAATATCCAACCTGACTGAAAAACATTTTTATATGTTAGTGCCAGAATATAAACTCCAAGATATAAGGATTGAACCTGTATAGGCCAGTATAGGCCCTTGGCACACCATTGGGGTTGAATATTGAATACATCACTTTTTTTGTTCCTCACATTAACTTGATAATGTTAAGCATGATTACCCAATTTAAAGCTGAGGAAACTGAGGTAAAATGTTGTTGAGTATCTTGAAAGTGGCAAAAGAGGTCTAACTTTTTAACTCTCAGCAGTGTCCATTCCTCGCACCAAGACTACCTCATCTGGTGACCCCAAACCCCTTCATCGGGTAACCCCATGTGATTTAAAGTTTTGATCACCAGAATTAATCATCAACATAATGGCATTTTCAATTTTTTTAACCCCTAATTTCAAATTTGCCATTTTTAAGATGATACCAAATTTCATTACTCCAAAAATAATCCTCATACAAACCATGCCCATCAACTAATGCAATATATGACATTTGATACTATAAAACACCTCAAATACACAGCATTATCCTGTACATATCATCTGTTACCAGGTTTTAAAAAATACTTTCTTGGCTTGGTGCCCATAGCACAGTGGTTATGGCGCCAGCCACATACACCAAGGCTGGCAGGTTCAAATCTGGCCTGGGTCAGCTAAACAATAATGACAACTGCAACAAAAAACAGCTGGGCGTTGTGGTGGGCACCTGTAGTCCCAGCTACTTGGGAGGTTGAGGGAAGAGAATTGCTTTAGCCCAAGAGTTTGAGGTTGCTGTGAGCTGTAATGCCACAGCACTCTACCCAAGGCAACAGCTTGAGACTCTGTCTCAAACAAAAAAAAAAAACTTTCTTTATTTGCCCCAAACTACCATTTTATTAATAACAGCCAAATTCTAGTTTAGCTAAATGGTTCTGGGTAGCTGCTTCCTAAGTACTATATAAATTTCACACCCCAATTTTTTTTTATTAAATACCTTCTAATTTATACAATTACTTCATTAATAGATGCCACGAAAAAAGGGCACAAAAGAAACAAAGAATACAATCACCTGTTTCACCTTAAAATCTACTTTGAGTAAGATATGAGTACATGAAACTACTAGCAAATTTCTTTAAAGCAACATACAAAAAAAAAAGGAACGGAAGATTATTCTGTATGTGCTCCAATTTTAAACATATATGCTAGGCATCTTCACAATACATTATCTCAGTTCTTAAAACTCTGTCAGATATGTATTGCTATCTTCATTTTAGTGAAGAAAACTAAAATTCCAAAAGCCTAAATGACTTCCCAAGATAAAGGAACAATCAGGATATGAAATCCAAATCTCCAAAGTCTTTTTTTTAAAAACTGTATCATGCAGCCTTCACAAGTACATGATAACAGGGTACAGATAACATTTATAAACCTATATGAAAACAAAGAAAGATATCATTGATACCAAGGGTGACATAGTGAAACTCTGTCTCAAAAATAAATAAATAAAAAATAAAGTACAATAGTTTTAACCCAGCTTTTTCAAAATATATACATAGTAGCAAAGCTATTGTGAAAACTGTTGGAGTTACTTTAATTACAAAATTGTTAAGAAGTTCTACTCAGTTAAGATTTATCGATTAAATGCAAATTAGTTTATACACTTGTTAAACAAACTGGATAAAATGTCTACTTGGTAATACTTCGTTAAAACATTTGCTTTTTGAGAGGTAGCTCAAAAGAATTGTTTGTTTTTGAGGCAGTCTTACTCTGTTGCCCAAGCTGGAGTGCAACTCCAGCAACAGAATTCTGCAGTTCAGATGATTCCCTGCCTCAGCCTCCCAAGTAGCTGGAACTACAGGTGCACAAACACCTGCCTACTTTTTCTATTTTTAGTAGAAACAAGGTCTCTCTCTTGCTCAAGCTGGTCACAAACTCCTGAGCTCAAGGGATCCTCCTGCTTTAGCCTCCCAGAGTGCAGGTAGGAGCCACCAAGGCAGAACTAACAGAATTTTCTAATGAAGGGAAGATTACATATCATTCTTATTGACTAGAGCCTCAATTACTTTTAAGAAGATTAAATAATCTTTTCTTCTTCCTAGATATTTATCTTCTCTGCCCAGATGTGACAGAAGAAATCCTAAGTAGTTTCATTACTTTAGTTTTCAGGATCTCTTTTTTAACATCTCAAATTCCAAATATACTTCATTGTTCTTCAATTAAATTTACAGAAGCAGAATTGAGATTTTATCTATGTTATTAGATTGTTTCAAAAAAGCACCCTGTTGAACATAACCAGGAATCTATCACCAGAAGTAAAAATAGACTCTTCTTATTCATCACTTCTACCCTAACAGCATACTGTTGATTCTCCACTATAAGCCTCAGTTTGAAATCAAAATAATAACATGTGTTTTAAACATATTAGCTATTGCAAACAAAACCTAAATCCTACCTAAGAGTTAAACTCTTACTATGTAGCAATTAGTACTTCCTAAAGTCTTTGGCCAGTCATGCTAGTATTAAACATTTTCATTAAAAATGAATTTAACACTGTCCTACTGTCACTAAACATTTAATTCTATAATACATCGCTTCCAACCAAAAATACATGAAAGGAAATGATCTAGTTTGAGAAATAGGTTTCTTTTTTTTTGAGACAGAGTCTCACTTTTTCATCACTGGTAGAGTGCCTTGACCTCACAGCTCACAGCAACCTCAAACTCTTGAGCTAAAGTGATTCTCTTACCTCAGCTTCTGGAGTAGCAGGGACTAAGGTGCCCGCCACAATGCCCAGCTATTTTGTTGTTGTTGTTGTTGCAGCTGACATTGTTGTTTAGCAGGCCCTGGACCAGGTTCAAACCCACCTGTCTCAATGTATGTGGCTGGGCCTTGGCTATTTTCAGAAATGAGTTCTCGCTCTGGCTCAGGCTGGTCTCTATTAGCTCAGGCGATTCACCCACCTCAGCCTTCCAGAGTGCTGGGATTAAGGAGTGAGCCACTGTGCCCTGCCCTAGGAAAAGGTTTCTTTTTAACAACAGTCATATAGATCAATATTAAAAAACACATATCAAAAAAAACAGCTAAGTTTGTTATACAATTAAACTTAGTAGGATTTAAGTTTTGTTTGCAATAGTAATTTACCTGCTTAGTGACATCTATTCTCAAAAAATATATATGCATTTATATATCCTTATTAATAAATTTGCTTTTCAGAAAATGATACTGACACATAAGAAGTTTGAAGAATGAAATAAAATAAATGCTTAAACAGTTTCAGAGTTACAATAAGAGTAACATCTTCTTGGCTTAAAATTCAGTTTTTTAAATATTTTGAATAACATTATTTATTAATGAATTACTCTCTATGTGTTACTGTAATGTTTTTGGTTGTCCTAGCTTACAATTAGCCTCTTCTCTAATCACTATTACCCAGTCTTATATTTATTCCAGTATCGCTTACTGATTTCATACCAACAGCTTAGTGCAATAGGAATGTGTATTAATAGAGCAAAAGGATGATTTTACAAAATGCCCTTTACCAAAAATTTGCATCTTTTTCTCACTCACACCACTGTTAGTAAAAACTTAGGCAATGGATTATCATATTTAGCTAAGTACCTTGCTACCAAACATAAGCAATGGCTAGCTGATATATTAAATAGCCAATGGAACATGACTTGATTCTACATTATATACATAAGAGTATTCATTATTTTTCTGGTACTATTTTTGTGGAGTTTTTATTAATGTACTGCCTTGATAAATAGCTTCTTTCAAAACAGAAAAAAATACTCAAAAAGTGACACACTTGAAATATTGTGAGTCTGCTATGTAATTGTTAGGGCTGACTACCGAAGCTGTTAAAAAAAAAAAAAAATTCATGCTTATTTGCTTCACATTATTCATTATCACACTGTTTTCAGTCTCTGCTATAAATAGTACTACAACTCAAGAACATCAGACACAAAAATATTAAAAACAAGAACTCAGGTCACCAAAGATCATATAACCTTTATTTCTGGCAAATTAACATAAGATAGTTACTAATTAAGACAGTTACTAATAAAGATACTGTTCTTAGAAATAGACAATAATCCTTAACATAAAACATTTCCTTACGCAACCTATTTTTACATATACACGTTCTTATTTTCCTGATTATAAAAACAATTAGTACTAGAGTATCCATGTTACATTAGTTATCATAATCTGATTTCCAAATCCTAAATAATTCAAAATAGTAAAGCAAAAAAAAAAAAGCTATTGCTAAGTATTTCCCTTTCTACCGTTATTCTTTAAAAATTCTAACACAGTTAATTAGTTCAATAAGAAATTTCAACAGACTGCGTATTCTATCTGCCAAATTCATAACTGAAATGAAGATAAACATTTAGAGGATGAGAAGTTCTAAGGTACAAACATCTTTCAATAGATAACCAATACTATCACAAAAAAGTCAATTAAATAAAGACTTTAGAAATGGCAACACAATTTCACCAAAATATTGACTTAACAGATAATAAAATATATGGGTGAAGAGATCACATATTCCACTACCTTTGTAAAATAGATTTAGATAAAATACTTAAAATCATTATTGTGAAGCATGCCAAAGAGATTTCATAAAACAATTCCCCCACCCTTAAGAAAGCCACAAATTGTAACTTTAAAAAACACTGCAATTTTAAGTGTGCCTCTCAACTTAATGTTCTTAAGTACAGAATTACAGTACCTGAGTTCAGTAAAGAATAATTTTACATAGTAAAACTACAACACTTGAAGTCATAGAATACACAGAAAGTTGTACAACATAGTTTCATTGGTGTATGTTTTTCCCCAAAATCACACGGAATGCCAACACTACAGAAACTGTTTTTAATAAAATCTGCTATTGGGTGGCGCCTGTGGCTCAAGGAGTAGGGTGCCAGCCCCATATACTGGAGGTGGCAGGTTCAAACCTAGCCTCAGCCAAAAACTGAAAAAAAATTGAAAAGTAAAAAAAAATAATAAAATCTGCTATTTACAAACTAAGGACTGGCGCTCTTTCCTTTGATTCTTCTCCATGTTTCCCGCTCCATCATAGTAGATGATATCAATATTGATAACTTTTCAAGAAAAAGCCTCAGAGTTATTTCTGACTTCAAATATCCACTTTATCATAAAATAACAGTGCCCTCTGTTACCACTTTTTCCATATCTTGCAGATTCTTTTTCATTCCTTCAGCTACATTCTGCTCCTGGCTCTTGACTCCCCCCCTCACACACACTACTGTACCGCATTCTCCTGAGATAGCTCTCTAGACTGTCTTTAATTCCACCGCCAGCGTTACCTTCTCTCCTTGACATTTTGCCTATGCCACATACCTATTCCACTTGGGCTTTTCAAGCCCTTTACATTGCATTTTTATTCTGCTCAAGAGCCTCATCCTCAATTATTTATTTATTTATTTATTTATTTGGCTGCTGCTGACTTTCTCCCCTTCTTGACTCTGGTGAATACACAGAGTAAAAGTACTTCTTTCAGGTAGCCACATTTGCCCCTAACCTACCTGAATCAGTAGAGCTGCTTTTGTATCTAGCCCCCAACACATAGGTAGCATATTAGGTAATTTTCATGTAATATTACATACATTATTTTGTTTGGTTGTGTTATCCCTATTGGACAGTAGGCATGCTAGAGAAAGGCCACATCTTTCAAAGCAGTTTGTACAATACCTGTCTACTGTATCACTTTAATGATTAATTAAAACTATTATAGAAAGTTTAAAACACAAAAAGGTATATTCTTTTAAAAAACATTCTGTTGTTTAACTTTTAAACATCCATGGCCTTTTATTTCTATGGACAGCTGGCACATTTTAGTTTCTATTGAACTTCATCTCTACTAATTTTCAAAGCATGGCTAGAATTTAAAGTGCAAGTTGGGGATTGATATAGGGTATACATTTTTACATCCTGCGTTCAGATCAGCAATGTCAACCCCAAGAATTCCAAGGTACAACTAAATCTTCGGATAAGCAAACAGTTTTAGCATCGAAAGATGAGACCAGTGCATTTTTTGTGGAGAACCCTTGAAGGGATTCCCTCCCCTACAACTGGTTTAGACTAGTTTCTCTATCCCAGGGGCTTTCAATTAGGGAAAGTCAATTGATCACATGTTAAAATCTGGGAATATTGGCAAGGAAAAGCAATAAAAGAAAGGGAAAGGGGCGAGAGATATCCTCCTGTCATAAAACTCAGCAGCTAAATTAAGCTTTGCACTCAGTACCTACCGGCAGTCTCAGAGATTTTTTTTCCCTACCTAATAATAAAAGTCTCATTCAATTTAGTCCCTTCTCGAGCACCGTCAACCTGTCAGAATTTGACAAGGAAAAAAATTAAGAAAGAAGTGGGGGAGACACTAGGATTCCCATCTACATCGCTTTTTCCGAAATCCCATCAGTCGTGGATTTCCTTCACTCCAAACTAAGCTCTTAGATTCCAAATATAGTTCTTTAACCCCCGCTCCGTCACTCAATTACACATAAACCTTGGCAGCTACAGAACCACAGCAGAAACCCTATACAAATCGGCTTGCTATTCATCTTGGAAGTCATGCCCTGCAGCAACTGCCTATCGCCTAACTGAGGGATATTACCCAAATACAACGCAACGGAATCAGACATGCAGAGCACACACGGCTTCCGTGAAAGAGGGAAACGCGACCCAGGAAAAGTGCGCTCCTCACTAGCCTCGGGACCATCCACGGGGGAGTGGGGGTGCGGGGGTTCCCAGAAAGGGAGGAGGAGAAAGGAGACAGAGTAGGGGAATCCTCCCCTCTCAAGTGAAAAAGAACTGGATCCCAGCCTCAGGCTGCAGCCCGTGCCTGCTAAGGAGATGAAGAGGCAATCAGAGGGCCCTTTGCTCGTAAAGGCAGAATGCAGACACTTTCAGAGGTCTGTACGCAAGTCGATCCTCAACCTCCCGGGGGAGGCGAGGGGTGTCCCATGGGCGGCTGTGGGGATGCCCGGACCGCTAGGGGAGGCCACAGTGGTAGCACTTTAGTCTAAGGAACACCTGAGCTTTATCCGGCCGGTGCTCAGGGTCAGCACCGCTAGAAGGGCCGGGGGCAGCCCCGGGGAGGGAGGGGGTGGAGGTGGGATTCCCCCTCTCTGAAGCCCCGCGAGGACCGGCCAGGGCCGGCGGGGAGCAGCGTGCTTCAGACTGCGGAGCCAGGATCCCGCCGCCTGCACCGGCAGCGCGGAGCCCCGCAGCGCCCGCCGCACCGGCCCCTCGGTCCCCGGGGGCCAAGGACTTAGGCTGCGACGGCGCTGGGGCCTGACATCCCACCGGGTGGGCCCCAGCTCTCGGGGGGACCCGCGGGAACACCCCCAACCTCCAACAGCTCTCAGCGGTAGTAAAATGTACCCCCCGTCCCCCTCCGAAGCTTTCCCTCCTCCCGAGGCCGCAGAAAAGGGCCACCACAGGCGAGAGCCTGAGACAAGTCGGGGGCAGCAGCCGCAGCGGCCTCGGACCTCCTCCCCCGGTTACCTGTGAGGACTCCGACGCGGATCTGATGGTCGTGGTTAGTGAGGATCATTCCCTCGGTCGCCATGTTTCCCAGCGCAGTCACCGCACTGACAGGAGCCGGGAGAAGCCGGAGCCCGGAGCGCGCGGGCCGGGAGCGCGCCTGCCTCGGAGAGCGCGAGAGCTGGGGGGCCCGGGGAGCGCGAGGCGAGCAGGGGAGGAGGGGAGCGGCCGAGAGATGGCCGGCCCGGGCCGCGGAGAGGCCGCGCCGGAGTGCGCGGGGCCGCGGGAGAAGGCGGAGTTCGGGCGCGCGACCCTGAGTCCGGCCGCGAGGAGGCGAGGTGGGGGTGGGCGACGCGGCAGCCTCCTGGGGACGGCACGCGGAGGTGGCGGACTGAAGCCGGAGGGCCCGCGGCGGCTAGACTGCCGTCCTGAGGTGAAGGGAGCGCACACGCTCGGGAAGCTGCGGAGGCGGGCTCGGGGACAGGGGCGGAGCTACACCCCGAGGCGTGGAACTCGTGGAGAGTGAGGGGAGGAGTAAGGGCTGCAAAGCCGAGGACTGGGAGCGGGAAAGAGCCGGCCCAGCCTGAGTAGGAAGGAGGAGCGCTCCGGGGCGCGCGAGTAGCTCGGGATTGGCTGGCAGAGCGCGGAGCGGGTGCGCGCGAGGCACGAACGCGGCCTCGGCCGGGACCCAGACAGAAGCAATCCCCTGCCGAGCCCGGCGCCGGGTCGGTCGTAGGCCGCCTTCGGCCGGCTCTCCCCGGCAGCCGGGCACCTCCGAGGAAGGACCGCGAGGGGAGCGAGGCAGGCTCAGCATGCCGATCCTCTCCTCGCAGCTCCCAGGAGCCGCTGCCACCCTACTAAAGGCGCCGGGGGACCTGGAGGTGGCTGAGAAAGTTGCGTGGGTGGCAGATCGGTGGCTGCTGTGACTGAGAGCCCGCCGTGGGCGAAGAGGAGGGTATCCTGTCCCACCGGGTCTTAGCCACTTGCTGCCTCTGCGCTCGCCAAGCAAGGATTTCCACCTCTCGGTGTTACAGGATTTCATCTCCACGTTAGTCCCTGCCAGACTGTCCCCGCAAGCGACGCTTAGGAGGCAGGGCATCCTAAGTGCAGATAATCTGGCTTCACTTACTTCTGCTGTCCCTTGGTTTTGTAACCTTATGCCGTTTCTCCGCAACGTCTGCTTTTAGG
Source organism: Otolemur garnettii (assembly GCF_000181295.1). Classification (NCBI taxonomy): domain Eukaryota; kingdom Metazoa; phylum Chordata; class Mammalia; order Primates; family Galagidae; genus Otolemur; species Otolemur garnettii. Next base: position 3,976,629 of record NW_003852510.1, read on the forward strand.
TGAAAAACATCAATCTGCTTAGGGAATGAGAAGGACGTGTTACACGAACCAGAGTCAATCGCCATGACAATTGAGTTTCGGTTCAGTATTTATGAGATAGAAGATTATCATGAAAATAGTTTTTGTTGTTTTTTTCCATGTGCCTTTCCTAAAATGTCTTATTAATCACCTTTGGCTATTTTTGTCGGTTTCTTAGTTACCTTCTTTCTGGCCCTTTCAACTTACGACTTAAAAAAAATCTGTATTATATGTATTTTTTCCTTTGTTCTCAGCCACAGTAAAACTTGGAAGCATAAAAATAAAAAGCAAGTATCAACAAATATCTAACCATCAGCGTGTGTGCACAATTAAAATCTCAATTTGATTATGTTGTTTGTTGCTCCAGTTGGAATGAAGTGACTGAAAATTCACATAGTTGTGTGTGTTTCATTTTAGGTAATGAGAGGTGCAAAAGAGATGAAGGGATGGAATTGAGGTGGAGTAAAATAAATTAGTTAGTTTTTAGTATGTGTATTGCTAGTATTTTTGATAGTGGATTAAAGTTTTAAGCCAGGTGGCCAGTGGATTGTTAATTCGTTTCAAATGAGAGCTATGGATGAGAATGTCCAGGAGACTGATTTCCTTTAGCTCAAGCTAAACCTGAACCAAACAGTTTGTAATATTGTTACCCTGTCTTAATTCTCTGAGGTACACTTTAATCTTCTTTTTTTTTTTTGAGACAGAGCCTCAAGCTATCACACTGGGTAGAGTGCCATGGTCACAGCTCACAGCAACCTCCAACTCCTGGGCTTAAGCTATTCTCTTACCTCAGCCTCCCAAGTAGCTGGGACTACAAGCATCCACCACAATGCTCGGCTATTTTGTGGTCGTAGTTGTTACTGTTATTTGGCAGGCCCTGGATTCGAAACCGCCAGCTCTGGTGTATGTGGCTGGCACCTTAGCTGCTTGAGCTATAGGCGCCGAGCCACATTTTAATCTTAAATGATTATGAAATATCTTGAACTATTAAAGACATAAGTTCTGACCAATTAACAAGTTCTGTGACCTTAAACAAATCTGGACCTTTTCATTCATCCTTTAAATAAGGTAGTACACTACCCATTAAATAAAGTGGCAGACTAATAAGCAACCCTTCAACTTAGAATATTCTATAATTGGCTTGGCGACCATGGCTTAATGGTTAGGGCATTGGCCACATACACAGGGGCTGGGGATTTCTGATCCAGCCAGGGGCTGCTAAACAACAATAACAACAACAACAAAAATAGCAGGGCATTGTGGCAGGTGGCTGTAGTTGCAGCTACTTGGGAGGCTGAGGCAAGAGAATCACTTAAGAGTTTGAAGTTGCTATGAGCTGTAATGCCACAGCACTCTACCAAGGGTGATGTAGTGAGACCCTGTCTAAAAAAAAAAATATCCTATAATTAGTTGTGGAACAAAACTGGCACTTTTATTTCACAAATCAATAACAGGACAAAAGATTATCTGCACCTATAAAAGAGGCAAAGATGAAATTCACTAAAATTTAATTGGCAAAGGCATATATAATTAAGCTTTGTAAAATACATGAAGGTTTGTTAACATTTGTTATAGTCTGCTGAATGTTAGTATTGAAATTGCTAAAAAAACAGTATTAATAGAACCAACTTATAATAGATGCTGTCTTCCTGCAGTTTTTCCCAAGTGTATTCATCTCTTGCAAATTCAGCAAAGTTTAATAAAACTTACACAGGAAAAACTCAGTGACCTAGTATGATCTTTTACTGCTGGTTATTGAGTGAATATTACAATATGTACACATTCTTTTACTCTTGTTACAGTGTGACATTTCTTCAAAATTCATCCTGGAATCAGGTGTTATACCAAAAAAGAAAAATTCTGGAAAGTAGGAGAGAGTAACATTTTCAAATATTGGCAAATGTCTCAGGAGAAACTTGGGGAAGGGGTAGGGAGGGGAGACCAGAAATGGAAAAATTTTTGAGAGTTTGTGTGTAAAAAATTAGAAGTGCCTAGGAATTTATTCTCTCCATTCTTAGTGTTTTAAAATAAAACTGCAAGTGCTTACATTAACCCTTTGAGACAACATAAAAGGTAACATATGGTTTTCGTAATGACTATTAGTATGAAGATGAAGTATGTCAGTAGAAATGAAGTCTCAGTTTTCTCTAGTAGTGTGTATACACTTTGGCCCTCCAGTTAACTCTCAGTTTTTCTGTGGTTAAAATTTCAATATAAGGCAAAATATTAATGGACTTTTCTGGGGCAAGATTCTCCTCATCAGTACTAGATTGTTGGCAAGAATTAATTTGGGAATGTGTTATCCTTCCTCAAAGGTTTATTCCAGTCACCTCTTTCCTAATTGGCTGTTGCCCACAATTAAAATAGCCCATTAAAATGGGGCAAACAACATTTTGAATACAACATTCCCCCCTCATCTTAACAGGCTCCATTCCAATACCCCTGTGGATGCCTGAAAATTTAGTACCAAATCATGTATATATTGTTTTTTCCCTATAGGTATATACCTATGATACAGTTTACTTTATTAAGTGGTAATAGTAAGAGATTAACAACAACTTATAATAAAAAGTGTAACATCATAGCAATGTCCTATAATAAAAGTTATGCAAATGTGGTCTCTAAAAAAAAGAAAGAAAGGAAACAAGGTACAAAAAATTCGTCTTGATTTCTAAAGAAATCACTGATTTTTTTAATTAAGAAAAAGATTATAGAAGACAGGGGCAGAGGAAGGAAGGACTATTGATAAGGGAAAGGAAAATGAGATTTGTTAAATGGAAAAGTAATATTAAGTGCCTCCACAAGTAATTTGATTTCTTAAAAGTGTTTAGGATTCAATATATATGTCAAGGAAAGATAGTCCCAAGCTTAAAAACTGACATGGATTGGGTTTAAGTAAACTTAAAAAAAAATCAAAAGAATTATGCTTTTCTTAAATTATGAATTGGTTTCCATGCAACCAAAAATTACTTTAAAGCCCAGCTTCCCTAGTGAAATTTTTTTTTCTATAAAGGCAGTGTACAAAAAATTATTTTGTTAACCTATGTAACTTAATTTTCCCCCAAGTTGACTAATAATGGAAATAATAGTTTGTAGGAACACTTATACCATGTTTAATGCTTAAAGTAAACCTTAAGTATGAAACATTGGGAAGCCTCGGTGAATTTGAGAAAGAAGCAGAGAATATGGGTTTTTCAGTTTTGGTCCTGAAAATTCTCTTTCTACTATGTAATAATTTCATTTCATATTTAAATTCCTATATATGTCCTGCTGTGGGATGGATTGGTTGCAGACCAAGTCTCCTTTTCTAACACAAAACCTGTTTTCTTCCCATTTCCTAATATTTGACAACTAAATGCAGAACATATGAAGCAACAGGGACATTGAATTGGTAGCAATGCAAGCTCTTCCCAAGGTGCCAAAGAGGCTGTTAAGAATTTGACTTGGCATATAACACATTGCAGAAGTCTCCACATATAAACAGACACACCCCATAAGGCCATAAGTCACATAAATAATACTAAATAGATTTTCTGCCCGGATCAAAAAGCATAAGGCGAAATATTACTTGCCCTCTTGATTGCAATTCTAGATTGAAGATGAAAGTATCAGGCTGTTCTTGCCTTGATTTCATTTAGGAAACATCGTGACAAACATCACTAATCATTGTGTAGTCATTGCAAAAAGGTAACTTTTGAGGGGTAAAATATTAGCAGATATCTTCTTTGCCAGGAAGTTAAAATAAACGTGATAAGCCACAGAAATGGTACAACCCAAAGTTAGATTTGTAAATGTATTGCTAGTGGGACATTTTTCCTCAGTTGACTTAAGATTGAAAAGTGTCTCTCAAGTACAGGTAAGGATATTAGAGGTTTTTTTCTCAGAGAAACATAATTAGACTATTATTGTTTAGTTCCAAGGCAGCTCCCTATATGTCAGTGTTTCAGGCAGCTGCCTGGGTCCTCGGTTCTTGTAGCCCTCTTGTTCAAAAAATAACCATATACCCCAAATTAAGACAAACATGAAAAAAAAAAAACTTATTGAGGAAGAAAAAGGTAAGCTTACACAGTAAGATAGTTTACAAAGGCTCAGCACCTGTAGCTCAGTGGTTAGGGAGCTGGCCACATACACCAAAGCTGGTGGGTTCAAACCCAGCCAGGGCCTGCTAAACAACAATGACAACTGCGACAAAAAAAATAGCTGGGCGTTGTGGTGGGCTCCTGTAGTACCAGCTACTTGGGAGGCTGAGGCAAGAGAATCGCTTAACCCCAAGAGTTAGAGGTTGCTGTGAGCTGTGACACCACAGCACTCTACCGAGGGTGACATAGTGAGACTCTGTCTTAAAAAGTTTACAAAGTAGAGTACGTTTGCCATGGACAGTGAATGGGCTTCCATTGCCAGGGCAAATAGGCAAAAAGGCAAGGCTTAGGGCTGGTGGTTCTCTTTTATATCACCTAGATCGGGCCCACCTAGTCCTTCAGAGGTCACCTTGGAACCAAAGTCTTACTGTGCCTGGGGACCTCCCATGAGCCTCTCTGAGAGTCCATGGGGGTTGGCTGGACCACTATGTCGATTCAAGAAAATGACATGACAATCTGTCCTAAAGCTGTTCTAGGTCATCTACCTGTTATTAGGCTAGAGAGTCTTCTATATCCTTTTGCAGTTGGCACACTCAGTTCTGACTGGTAGATTGGTAGAGAGATCTCTCCTCCCCAGGAGTGAGCAATCAATTGGGACAAAATTAAGGTGGATGGCACTGGGAGAGCCATCCTAACCAACAACTTAACAAATATAAGTTCAAATAAAATTATAATGATGTTTTGGGCAGTGCCTGTGGCTCAGTGAGTAGGGCAATGGCCACATATACCAAGGGTGTTGTATTCGAACCTGGGCACAGCCAAACTGCAACAAAAGAATAGCCGGGCGTTGTGGCAGGAGCCTGTAATCCCACCTAGTTGGGAGGCTGAAGCAAGAGAATTGCCTAAGCCCAAGAGCTGGAGGTTGCTATGAGCTGTGATGCCATAGCACTCTACTGAGGGCAACAAAGTAAGGCTCTGTCTCTAAAAAAAAAAAAAAATTATAATGATGTTTTAATCTCAAATATCTTCTAATTACTAATTCAGTTCCCCAGAACTTTCTTTGAAGATAGGAATATCCTAGATATAGACATATTCCTACCAAATTAGAAGGCATAGCCCTCTCTGTAATTTAATTTCATATTTGGTTTGTCAGATAATCTCTTCAGAGTTTGAGAAGCTTGAATAAATCTCTGGTTATTTGGATAAGTTGACCAAATGTTTTTGAACCCACAAAGCTGAGGTCTATATCCTAAATTCACCAAAATGCAGACACCCATGAATAGCCAGCTGCTCTGATAACTTTGCATTGCCATAGGTAAAAGTCAAAATCAAATGTGAAGGATTAAAAACAAGGTCGGAGAAAAGGCTATGATATTTCAGTTCTGTGTTTTGAAGAAATGGAATGATTTGGAGCATTTGAAGAAAAGATAAGCCTGACTGATAATGAATTTACAATTTCAATACTTTGGGAACAGCAAATGATTTATTTATTAAGAAGTTATAAACTTCTGTAAGTAAATGAATTTATTTCATGTATTAACAAAAAAGGGGAGGGATCAAAAACCTTTGTAGTGGTAAAAAAAAAAAACATAATTTTAAAACTTATGGCACTCTTTTAATCAAGTTTAAAATTGGGAACCTAAGTCCCTCAGGTTAAATGACTAGTTTAAGGTAGTCAGTGGTACAAAGAGATACTATATTACTGTCTTTTTTTCTCATTGCTCTAATTTGATTGACTTGAAAAATCTCTCAGGACTGCCAATCTCTCTGGCACTAAAGTACGGAGATGGTGTTCTTAAAACAGAATGTAGGACCAAGCATGATGGCTCACACCTATAATCCTAGGACTCTGGGAGGCCGTGGCAGTTGGATTACCTGAGCTCACAGGTTCAAGACCAGCCTGAGCCAGAGGAAGACCTCTATCTCTAAAAATAGCCAAGCATATGGCAAGCACCTGTAGTCCCAGCTACTTTAAAGGCTGAGGCAAGAAAATCACTTGAGCCCAAGAGTTTGAGGTTACTGTGAGCTATGATGCCATGGCACTCTACTGAGGGCAACAAAGTGAGACTGGCTCAAAAAAAAAAAAAGTAAATTTCATACTGAGCTAACTCAGTGAATAGAACATTAAACTGATAATCTCAGAGCTTTTTTGGGGGGGAGATTAGGAGAGGAAAGATAGGATTTAGATTGAAATGGGAACTGGCAGCATTAAATACCTAGCCTGTGGTAACCAGCTCTGGTTCCAATTAACTATGAGATTTTCAATACCATTTAGATGTATCTAAACTCTAGTTTGCTCTTATGTAAAGTGAAGGAACTTGTTATTTAAAGTTTCTTTGAATGCCCAAAATCGATGATTTCTTATAAACTTTTTCCAGTCAAAAAATACATTTTTTAAAATTTGCCTTTAAATTATGCCTTTAAAGGTTTAAATTGACCTTGAAAGGAAGATTTTTGAATTAGTTGGCTTTGCTCATTATCAGAAAATATAAGGGATTCCAAAGGATTATGAAGTATTTTTTGACAAAATCAACTTTCCCTTATGGACTCATGAGGTAGGAAATTGATGACAATTTATTCAGAGTGAAAAAAAAACAAAACTATCTGATGATCTTAGGAACTAAATATAATCCAGTGGTTACTTACATAAGTCAGTACATCAAGAGACCTGGGACTTGGATATCAACTTTCTGTGGCCATATACAGTAGTATTTACTGGGCCTCTATTAAATCCCAGGCACCGTGTTAGATGGTCAAAATGAAAAGATAAACAAGATGTAATACTGTGCCTCAAAGAGTTCACTATCAGGTGAGGGAGAGTAGAGGGACGCAGTCAAAAATGAGCGTGGGAATGTAAGCAGGAAGCAAATTACTCATTATCTATGAAGGAGTTGAAACTATCTACTAACAGAAATCAGGAGGGGAGTGACATGATCTCACTTTTATTTTAGAAAAAAATAGCTTCAGTGGTACTTTGGAAGATGAATTAGAGGAATTTGAAGCAGGGAAACTAATTAGGAGACTAAGGTGATCCAGGCAGCATGGAGGGCCTGAACAAAAACAATCGTACTGGGAAGGCAGATGATATTCAAGGAATGGATAACAAGGAAGAGAATCAAAAGGGGAGTTGGATGTGGTTGGTTAGAGTCAGGGGAGTTTGTAGCATTTACATTTTCTTATTTTCCACCTAGTTATGTTCATTTGCCAATGGTAGAACTGCTCATAAAGAGGTGGAGAAGAGCTCCATTTTATGGACTTGTTAACCACATAGTGTACAATGTGGTTTTCAAATGTAGTCATTTCAAATCTAAAAAGCTATCAAAATAATCAGGGCTGTTTACAATCCCTAAATGACTAAATTCCTGACATGCTTAAGGCCTAGCATCTAACATTTCCACCCAGATGGTGGGGAGAGAGAGAAAAAACATGACTTAAAAAAAAGGTTTAGGAGATTTTAATTAACACAAATGGCTGCAGCTACTCTTTAAATCTGTCCAAAGCAAATGGAGTGAAAGCCTTCTAATCCTTCAGTGCTTCATCTGGCAATGACTTCAGACAAAAGAGCCTCTGTCCTGCCTCATCAAACTGACTTCCTTCAGTTCCTTGTTGTTCTGTGCAGACCTTTGATCCCAGAATTTTCTAAGACAAAAAACAAAAAAATAGGGAAAAAAGACAATTAAAACCTTGAGTGTCATGGAACTGGCTTGTAAATCCCCTAAGAATATTATTTTAGAATGTACATTAACAAATGTATCCCCCAAATCTGTACCCACTATCTACTCAAGCCCTTAAAATGATTTTTTACCAGGAAGTTGTTCTCACCACATGGGGCTTGTTTCTGCTGGTAGTTGGTCTGCCCTTAGTTATTGTGCTCACAGTACCTAATGGGAAAATGAGAGCTGCATTTTAGAAGGAAAAAAACTAATTTTGGGTTGCAAGTCTATCATTTATTACAGTATCTTATAGTTGTATCACTGAAGGACTGACTCTGCTCTTAGTATTGATGTGAATTTTCTGATTGTTTCAGAAAATATTAATAACCTCATCAAATGACTTTTTTTTTTTTTTCAGTTTTTGGCCAGGGCTGGGTTTGAACCCACCACCTCCAACATATGGGGTCAGCACCCTACCCTTTGAGCCACAGACTCCACCCTATCAAATGATATTTTTTAAGTTAAAGCAGTAGATCTTCTTTCTGTTGAGAGCTTATGTCTCACAGTGGGGAGATCCTTTGAGAATTATGTGCAAGTACATGAAGAAATGGAATATAAATTATGTGCATATATACCTACCCTCAGGTAACCTAAGTATATATTTCATAAAAATGGTTAATTGTAGAAAGCTAAGAACACACAAAAATCAAGGGTGGAGATGGGAAAAGATAAAGAGAGGGCAGATAGAATGGTAGGGACAGGCCGAGTGGAGAAAGGAGGCAAGAAAAAGGGAAAGAGGGAAAATTGTAGGGGGCTAAATAAGACCTATAGTGAGTCTATCCTAAGTTAGAGTTGCCAGACTAAAACATAGGACTCCCAGTTAAATATACAGTATGAACAGTAAATAATTTTGAGTGTGTGTCCCAAATATTGCATGAGACATATAAGAATTATTCTGTGTCTATCTGAAATTCAAATGAACACAAATAAAGAGTATCCCTTTCTGATTTGCTAAATATAATGGCCCTATCCTAGGCAACCTACTGCATTCCTGAGTATGTGATGCCAACAAGTTATATAAAAAGAAAATCACAGCCTCATCAGATCAACCATTAGGGAAATTTCTTGCTAACCCCCCCCCAAGCAAGCACATGCAAATTATACCTAGTCTAGCACCTCCAACTACAGTCCTTCTGATTCCACACCCAATAATGAATTTGGAGACAAGACAAAAATCAGGCATTCTTCCACCTGCCCAGGGACATCTACATAATTGATACTTCCATCACTCTCTTATTTTATATAAAATATAGATTTTTCTTTCTGGTCATCCAGGATACAGTGCTGTGGCATCATAGCTCACAGCAACCTCAAACTCAAACCTCAATCCTCTTGCCTCAGCCTCCTGAGTAGCTGGGACTATAGGCACATGCTACTATGCCCAGCTAATTTTTCTATTATTAGTAGAGATGGGGGTCTCACTGGTGCACCCGCCTCAGCCTCCCACAGTGCTAGGATTACATGTATGAGCCACCACCCCTGACTAACATGTAGATTTCTTGAGCTTTGCAAGAATGTAGCTACTACCGCCTCATCACCCTCCCGAACCCCCACTTTTTTCTTCTCTCTTTATGCCTTTAAAATGCTGAAGAGTCCAACCTTCCCTTGGGAGAAAACAGCTATAGTTTCTCTATGGTTCATGTTTTTCCTGAGTTTGTTCTTAAAATCTTGGCTTACTAAACCTCCATAGATTGATACTTTTGCCTCATTTATTTGAGTTGACCTAAATAATCCTAATGCTAATAAGTATACAGTTTACTTTCCCCCCAATCTTCAAAATGTATATTCTGAGGAAAAAAGAATATTATTCTCCTTCTGAACTTCTGTGTTGTTTTTATGAGACGTGAAAGAATGACTTAGTTTAGAAACTATAAACTATTAATACCATAAACCTAACTTTGAATACAAAAGATTCTGGTTGCCTCAAAAAGCCTGAACTTGAAAGCAATACAGTACTACTTACCAAGGACCCAGATTTGAGCTAGCTGTGGTTTCTGACTCTTCCCTTTCAGCATTTTAGCTTAATACTGTTTTCCTTTCAACAGCACCTGCTAAAGTGTATTTCAGCCACAGAAAAGTAATACTGAAGTAAAGTAAAGGTTAAATAAAGTCAGAAGGAATGAATGACTCTCTATCAGAATAGAGGGAATTATAGAATGAAGTCTCAAGAGTATTCATTTCCCATCTCACTGGGCTTTTCATTTGAATTAATAAGTATGGCATAACATTCACATCCAACCTTTAGGTTCTTAAAGAGCTCAAGTACATGCTAAGAGTTGAGGTAGAGGAGGAGAAAAAAGCCAGGCTGTCAGAATCAAATGTCTTGTCACAAGTTATAGTATTGCTGAAGATAAACTTCTTGAAACACCGGCAGATATGATAGGAAATTTAGTGGAATTCAGAGATTGCTCCCTGCCTGTGCTCTCTAAGACAGGTGACTGCCAAAGTCCACAACCTGCTTTCTGGATTGTATGAAACTTTAGCAAGGGCTGCCATACACCCTGAGTCAAGTTATTATTTTACATTGGTGAGGCAGTGAATTCCTTCAAATGACACCTGTTTCCAGAAAGACCAAAAGGAAAAGCTTCACCCCAGGTATAAACAACTAGACGATGAAGTATGCTGAAGAGATAAAACTGATTACGGTAATGCTACATTCTGGTCACCCAAGGAAATTCACAAGTAGGGATTGATTAAAGTGTAACCAAGTCGTAATATTAACACAGGATGATGTTTGCCAGCCAAATAGATGACACCACTGCAACCCAGCCAACCAACACACAGGACAGCGAGAGGAGGGATTCTTGGCCAAGAGAGTGGAGTAAACTCTTCCTCTGAAAATGCCTAGAACAGAAGGACCTGTACTGTGGTTTACTGGGAGTTGTTTCCAAAATTACATTCAACCATTTTTCTAAGATAGGGCTGTGAAATTCAATTATTTTGAAACCAGAGGAAAAGGAACCTTATCCAGGAACACTATTAAGTATTCAAATTTCAAGCCCAACCCATTGTTTATTTAAGTGCCCCAACTACCTGATCTGTGGTAGAAAGAAACAATATTAGACTAAGGTTGTGGAGAAAGTGGTCAATGACCGTTTTGGGGAATGGAGAGAACTATAGTTCAGGGAGTAGAATAATAGGTAAGCTTTGTGCAGAACACTGAGTTTAAATTAACATGGCCTAATGCATGCCAATAATACATACACCTTGGTGCCACAGAGCATGTCATCAATAGTTTTTTTCTTTTTTAAAATTTAATATAAGTGTACAAATGTAGTTATTTTGTCTTGAGGGTTATAAAAGGTCAATCTCTTTTTACAGCATCTCACCTTTCCTGAATTACTGCTGTGAACTTGAAGCCTGGGTGTGGTTGGTGCCACCTACTGGGCTAAATGTAGAATTACAAATCTCCTGAACAAATTCACCTTAGAGAATATGATTCTTCATTGGGAGGATTATACACCTTAAACAGGTGATAAATTTGGATCAAATCATAGCCCTTAGAGCTGGAAGAGGCATGAAAAATCACATACTTTAACGCTTCCACTTTATAGTATAGTATAGGAAATAATCTTTGAATGTGGAAGCAGAAGCCTATTTTTTCTGAGCTTATTTCTTATTCTGTTAAATGTATTCCAGTGATCCTGAGAGTTACAAAAAGTGATGTTTTCAACACACTCTATAATATGTTATTTTAGTTAAAGGAAAAAAACCTGAAATTAAATGACTTTACCAGGTAATATAACTGGGAGCCCCAGAGTAAGGCCTGTAACTCATGTAGTTGAGTCTAAATCCAGTGCTTTTCCCATTAAATAATAATTTTCCAAAATTTAATGGTGAGATGATTTTACATAGCAACTAGGATAAATTTAGGAGGTATTAGAATTAAATACCATAAATTATAGTGAGAAAATTATTCCCTTTTCAATTTTTCAAAATTGATGGGAGAAAATTTCAAGAAGTTTCAGTTTGATGATGATTTTCTTTAAAATTCTGTCTTAACACTCTTACTTCTTGAAAAATATAAAACAGGACTCAGACTTCAGCATCTTGCTAGAACATTAAAATTTTCATTTTTTACATACTAAGTTTACCTTCTATAATGGAAAACTATATTGATTTTTTTCATTGAAAATAGTAACATAAATTTTGTTTTCAGTGAATGCATTTAAGAAATTAAAGAAGCCAATCTAAACAGCAAATACCAAATAAACAGTATTTCACGTGACACATAAAGTTGGAAAACACTGCATTCTACCAAACTACCTCCCTACTTACTATTAGTAATCATCTCTTTGCATAATTACTTTTAAAATTCCTCTGTGAAGAGAACTAATATTTCTTTTGTTTTCAATAATCAAATGCTAAAGGTTATAAACAGGTCAACACAACCTAAGTTTATCACTCAGATTTCAAATCCACTTTCGCTCAGACAAACTCAAATATTTTTTGTGTTGTTAGAAAATGAAATTTGCCTATAATCAGTACTCAATGAAAGCAGAATCAATAAAACACAGGACTAATGGGTCACTCATGCCTGTGGCTACATTACTTTGTGGTAACTGAGTAGCCTGTCACTTAATTCTCCAGGAATATAAGAGGGGAGAAGAGAAAAGGTGTTTGAACTGTTCCAGTTCAAAATTCATTCAATGTTCTGTAAGCAAAGAAAAAAACCCTTCACTATTTACAAATTTAGGCTTGATTTTAATCCAGAGCTAAAAGGCTTTTGACTCCTTACCCTGTAGATCTCTTGAGATGAACTTCAGCTAATTGCGAATGAAGCAAAACAGGCATCTATCTATCCTCCTCATAACCCTTCTCTCTTCTTTTTAAATTGTATCTTAATGATTTTATACCATTTCTGGTCGCATTCCAAATTCTTTCTTTCCAGCTCTCTGCTGTCCAATTCTTATGAAAATACAAGTTGAAAGAAAAATATGTGTAGAACACTACTTGAAAGATAGGTAGTCCATCCAGTCTTCTAGATTTCCTAAAATTTACCTATGGATCAAGCCAGAGCCACAAAATGCTATGTACCTGGACCAAATCATCTTGAGTTAATCCATCACTTTTTAAAATTTCAGATTTATAAGTTGTTATCTCATTGCACCAAAGAATAGATGAGACAGAACCTGGGGAATTTAGATTCTGAACTCATTTTACAAAGACTATTGAGGACATTGACATTATCACACATACAGGGTCCTATCCCCATTATATAGAACTGGAGGGAAAATTTATCTAAGGTCTCAGTTCCAGGAAAAACTGTTTCTCCTGAGCAATTGGTTTGTTATTATTAATACTTCATGAATACCACAAATCTATGTTTCTTTTTGCTGGGAAATTCAGAACCAAAATTTCAGGGTACCTCTACCAACTATATATTACTCCCATTATTCATTCCCATGTATTTACCTGCCTTCGATTTACTGTCCTTTTCCTTTGATTTACTTATCTATTTAACCTTATGTGTTGTGTGTGATATCTATAAGCTGTTCAAGCCCTTTAAGGAGTAAGACTAAGAGATTAGAGACATTAGATAGAATGTTGTTTTCCCTTGGCCATGATTTCTCACTGTGCATCCATTTTTAAAAATACAGAGTTCAGATTCATAGGTACTTGAATATTTAAAAAAATTCTCTCCTGCCCAGAGCCCTTCCGTTATTCTATATTTTTACAGATTATATGATTTCTGCTAACAATGCCATACATTTTTTGAGGAAATCACTGACACTCCCAGAGGAACAACTGGGTTGGTAAAATTCACAGCCATGTCAGATATCTGTCTCCTTTCTTTCTGCTCTGGAATGGCAAAGTTTGTTCCAACAAAATGCATGAGTTCAAACAATTCTAATTACCAGGAAAGGGGAGGAGATGGGAATGAAACTAATACTTTCCTGCATACCAAGAATGCATCAATTACATATGCTAAGTACATAATATAATACTTATCTTTACAAAGGAAATCTTAATTTCCTCCAGAGAGACTCTTTAACTTGGTACAAGAGCTACTAAATAAGAATGATGATAGTGAAAAAAATATTATACCAGTAAAATTTAACTTACTGTGTGGTAAGGATCATGTTGCTCACTTATATTTGCGGTGTAAAACAAACAAACAAAAAAATGAAATAAACCTCAAATTGTGTACCTGGGATATTCTACCTACCTGGGAATGCACAAAGATTTGAAAGTTCTTGCTTTGGCTCAAAATTCTGTAGGTACAGTGATAATTTCAGGTCATTGGCCTTCTGGTAGTTCTTCAAAGCTTCAATTCTCAGCTCAATCACTTTGCCATAAAAGTCGTTCTAAAAAAAGGACATTTTTCAAAACTACACATATAGTATTAGCTTCTCGGAAACTATTGTTACCTGAGTAAACTTTACCCAGAAGTTAAAAAGAATACCATCATTCTCAGTCTTTAAAAACGGGTAGCAAGCATTTGTGATTTTTTTCCCCATTTCAAATAAACAAAATCAAGAACATAGGAATAAATACTATTTATTCCAAGTTACTCAAGGTGAAGATAGGTCCCTTTTAACAATTTCCACAAGACACACTTCTTTTATCAGGCCAATTGGTAATCCAGGATGAGATGACTGGACTTAAAGGCGTGGAGCTTAGAACCTTATTGTATAAATGAAATAGTATCTCATATCCAGCCTTAGAAGATCTTAATACCTGAAGGATCTTGGTTTGTTCCTGACACTTGATCCATTCCATTGTCCTCTGTTTCTTTTCCTGGTAAAAGAAAGAGCACTGGGTTACAAAGTAAATTGAGATCAGATATCAGTTTTCTCAATATGCTGAAAGAACCTAATAACAAAATCATGGTATCATAGATTCATTATTAAATTGGTTGCAACAGCACAATCTTCTTAATTGGCCTCACCTGTACAGTCTATCCTGTAAAACAATGGTTTTCAACTGGTGTGCCATAAAAATTTTTAAAGATTGTGAATTAAATTATTTTTGAAAGAAGTTCAAAGCACAGTAAGTATATTCTTTTTTCTACTTTTTTTTAAATTGACATAATTTAAGTGTGCCATGAGATTTTTAAAAGGTTGAAAAACACCACTCTAAAAGCTAAAATCTAAATGAAAAGGATTATTTTCTGTGAATGAGTTATGGGAAGTTGAGATACAAGCATACTACCTCTAAATACACATAAATTTTCAAAGACAAATCAATAAGTGTTCTGACATCACATAGCTATTGCAGAGTTGTCATTGTTGGTAGGGCATCTTTCATTTTGCCCTAACATGACTTCCCAGAAACTTGGGTGGTACTCTAACTCAAATATAATATCCCAAGGGGACCAGATCACCTATGAAAATTTTCATTGGTTCAGGAGCATACCATAACTTAGGTAGATTACTGCATATTAAAGACTTCTAATTTATCATCCCTA
This sequence comes from Otolemur garnettii, assembly GCF_000181295.1. Classification (NCBI taxonomy): domain Eukaryota; kingdom Metazoa; phylum Chordata; class Mammalia; order Primates; family Galagidae; genus Otolemur; species Otolemur garnettii. The sequence goes on from NW_003852510.1 coordinate 3,991,850, forward strand.
GGAGCCACTACCGTTCAGAATGGTCGTACTACCTTCCTTCCTCATCTCCTTCACTTTCTCTGCAAATGATGTCTCCAGTTCATTCTCGGTCTTCCTAGATGATGAGGGGGATTTGGGAGCCTGGGATGAAAGAAGAAAGCTAAAGGAATAGGAGGTCACAGGATGGAAGTGCAATGTCTTAGCAGCCCATAAATCTCATGTGCCCTAAAAACCCGGATCCTACCTATCTTCCTACCCAAATGAGCCCTGATTGTCAACCATCTCCAGCTATGTGGCACCAACAATCTTGTAATTCTAAGTATATGCAGTCCACTTGCCTTTCCATCCTGCAATTCTGCCTTATTTTTTATCTCTGCTGCTTTTGGTAGATCACTGAATTCTTCTGACTTGAATGTCTGTGGAGAGACATATTTGCAAAGCTTTAAATTAGTGGAAATTAATGAGGGAAGTGGAAAATCAAACTTGCCTTGATTCCTTAGCTTTTAGTTCCTGCCAGTCAGCAACTTCTCAGGGCCCAACATGAAAAGTGTATTTCCAAAGTGGGTTCACAATGTGATGAGCCCTTGCTTTCATTCCCTCCCTTGAGTGTACCTTATAATAATAAAAACTATTAACTGAACTTTTATTATTAATGTATTCCAATCAGGCTATCTTATTTCCATTTATAGATGAGAAAACTGAGACTTGAAAAGGGTAAGTTATTTGAGGGATCATATAGCTAGGAAAGTGTAGAGCTAGGATTTGAACCAGATCTTTCTTTCTGACATTGAAGACTGTATTCTTGGCCACAAGGCATATTGCTCTTCTTCATTTCTTCCTGAAATATGGATAGGGTAAGTTGATTACAAGCCAAGTGTATGGACATCCTTCATTTTAGAATGTCTTTTAGGAGTTCTGGAGAAGGTGGATTTTTTTTTTTTTTAAGACGGTGGATTTTGATAGAGGAATTGTGTTGGCACATTTCCTTTGCAAGGACTCAAGAACTCTGGACCTAAAACTTTTGATACCTCACCTTATACAATTGATAGGTAGCTGCCACTGAGAACCTGGAGCAGATCTCAATACCAGATGCTTGTATTCTGAATGTATTCGGATTATTTGTGAAAAAGTGAGGTGAAGAAAAGCAGTCAGAGACCATACCACATACCTGTTATAGCAACAAGACATAATCTGTGCTTCTATTTGTGTCTTAAGAAAAGAGCAATGGGTGTCCCAAGGGATCATCCCACAAGGGAATTTCCCATCCCCCTAAACCCAGTTTCCCAGTAAAAGACCCTAATATCATTCTCTTAGACCATGTAGTGATTGCTATAAATCATAGAGACATTAGAATTAGATATTTGTTATTCATCCACTCATCCAACTTAGATTTATTGATTCTCTACTATGTTCCAAGCATGGTGCTAAGGAGCTAGGAATTCAGACAACGAAATCAAGATACTGGAGGAGTTTGTATTGGGGAGAGGGGGAAAAAAGTTTATAAAAAAAACAGTAAAATAATGATAAGTTTATATTATGAAAAGAACTATGGAGGACATGAACAGAATTGCATAATTAAAAGTAGGAGGAGGGGAACTATTTTAGATCAAGCAAATAAGGCAGGCCTCTGAGAATGCTGAGACCTGAAGGATCAGAATGAGCCAACCATGAAAAAATAGGAGGGGATAAGGTAAGAACAAAGTCCTTGAGACAGGAAAGGGCTTGGCATGTTTGAGAAATCACAAAGAGGCCAGTGTGGTGGCTGCATAGAAAGCCAGGGTAGGACATCTATGAAAAGAGGCTGGAGAGTGGTTGACAGCCAGATTATGCCACAAAAGGAGTGGCTGTAAAGGTTTTTTATAAGAGCGACATGCTTTGATTATTTTGAAAATATCACTATGGCTGCTGTGCAAAGAATGGATTGGAATGAGGCATGAGCGGAAGCAAAGACATGAAAAAATGAGGATGAATGGAGGCCAGAGATAAACAGGATTTTTGCATTATGATCTGTAGGACGATACTTTCAAGAGATCTTTACAGGCATACCTTGTTCCATAGCATCTCCATTTCCTTCCGAAGCATCGTGTTTTTCCTTTCCTGTTGGAAGGGGAAGAAACCAAACAAACAGAAACACGTGTTTCTCTTGCTACTGAAGTGAGGTTGGAAGAAATTCATAAGTAATGGTGGAAAAGACATACAGGGACATGGTAAACCACAGAGGAAGGCAATGAATTTGCCTAGCCTCAAATCCAGGAGCATGAAAGATGTGTTTGATGATGATCATGCAAAAAACCAAATAACAAGTTATTTCAAATAATAACTTTAATTGTAATGATTGTGAGATTGTGGAAATGAGTTCCTAACACTCAAGATGTTCTTATATGGCAATTTCTCTGGAGCTTAGGCCAATAATTTCTAATTTTTAAGATCATTTACATCATTGGTTTTTAAAAATAATCTCATAAGAAAATTTGAGAGCAAACTCTTTTACTTGGATAGGCATTTTCTATTTTTTTTCCTGAAAGGTGAATGGTTAATATGCTTGCATTCATTAACCCTTAGATGAAAAGTCTTTAGCTCATACACTGAGGCTGGTGGATTCAAACCCAGCCCAGGCCTGCCAAA
>NW_003852510.1:3994555-4007502 GCF_000181295.1 Otolemur garnettii
GCCTGTAGTCCCACCTACTTGGGAGGCTGAGGCAAGAGAATCGCTTAAGCCCCAGAGTTTGAGGTTGCTGTGAGCTGTGATGCCATGGCACTCTACCCAGGGTGACAGCTTGAGACTTCGTCTCAAAAAAAAAAAAACTGTTAAAGAGATATAATTAGTCCTTGTTCTTCCCAACATTCCTTCTGACTCTCTTTAGATTAGCCTGGACTTTATAGAACAAGGAGATAGGGGTGTTGGAGCATTAGGTACTAGAAATGAGTACTTTGTTTTTCCTTACACACTGACATGAGTTGGAATTTATCCCTGATGAGGAGACCATTCTTGGAGTACCCATCAACCTCTTACCAGATTCTGTTTCATCGCCTCTGCTTCCTTAATGAGCTCTATAACTGAGGATTCATCATACACCTTCCCTGCCATGATCTGCCTCATGATCTGCAGACTAGAAGGAAGAGAGATATAAAACATAAAACACAACACAGCACATACATGCTCTTAAAGGTTAATATTGATAATTCTGCAACCAGTCAGAAAGTACTCTACTATGGAAGTTAGAGAGGGAATAAAGTCTCTGGCGTAGGCCCACCATTGTGGCTCATGCCTGTAATCCTTGCTCTCTGGAAGGCTGAAGCAGATGGATCATTTGAGCTCAGGAGTTGAAAGACCAACCTGAGCAAAAGCAAGACCCCATCTCCACCAAAAAATGGAAAAACTAGTTAGGCATTGTGGTGCATGCCTATAATCCCAGGGACTTAGGAGGCTGAGGCAAGAGGATCTCTTGAGCCCAAGAGCTTGAGGATGCTGTAAGCTATGATAATGCCAAGGCACTCTACCCAGGGTGACAGAGTGAAACTCTGTCTCAAAAAAAAAAAAAAAAAAAAAAAGACAGAGCACAGTGCCTCGTGCTTGTAATTCTATCACTATGGGAGGCTGAGGCAGGCAGATTGCTTGAGCTCAGGAGTTGGAGACCAGAATAAGCAAGAGCATGACCCTGTCTCTACTAAAAGTAGAAAAACTAGCCAGGCCTTGTGACAGGTGCCTATAGTCCCAGCTACTCTGGAGTGTGAGGCAAGAGGATTTCCTGAGCCCAAGAGTTTGAGGTTGCTGTGAGCTGTGATGATGTCATAGCACTCTATCAGAGAGACAGAATGAGAGTCCTCTCTCTCTCTCTCAAAAAAAACAAAAAGTCTTAGGAGTTATGGAAGTGCTTCTGGACATCATAGAAGTTCTCTATAACTAGGTTGATTCATTTCTCATTGATCTTTGACTTATCTATAGGCACTATAATGAATTATGTGCTCTTTAATGACCAAAACGTAGGTCTTCAACAACCAGTGAGACTCCTGTCCATCCCCCTCAGAAGAATACTTTGGTGTCTGAATTTCAGAAGAAATGGGGGCTCTGCCCCTGTAAAGGAGGAAATTGAAGAACCTACTATCTTGTAGGATAAATCCCAGAGTTATATCCTACCCCATCTCTTTCACCTTCTCCCACCCGCTTTCTTCTCTATAGAAAGATATTTGAGTTTGCTAGGGAAACCATTTGTATCCCTGATAGCCCCCGGGAAGGCAATGAATTTGTCTAGCCTCAAATCCAGGAGCATGAAAGATGAATTTGATGATGATGAAGGCAAAAAACAGGACAAAAGTTATTTCAATAATATCTTTAATTATAATGATTGTGAGATGGTAGAAATGAGTTCCTAACACTTAAAATGTTCTCATAAACATGGCAATTTCTCTGGGGCTTGACCATGAGAGGGGATATCCTTTAAAGGCATTAATTACTTTGTTTGTGTTCCTTGTGTATATATATATTTATAATCCTCAATTCTAAGCAGAGAGCCAGGGCTTTTTGTTGTCTTTCTCTGAGAGAAATCTCTTGAGCCCAAATCTGGGTTGAGCCCAGATCTTTAAATCTGGGTTGTAAGCACCTGGTGGCTTGACCACAGCTTTCTGCCTGATTTTTGTTCTCCCCAAATTTGAGTTCTTTGAGATGATTGTAAGGGTATAGAATAAAGGTAGACCCATTGAGATGAAATTTTCTGAGACCAGAAAGGAAACATAGGGAGTTGGTGGGCCCCAAGAACAAATGAGTGCTCCAGTAGAGTAAGACCTCAATACTGCCTAGTACATTTAGAAAGATTGTCCACTAATTAAGATACTTCCTAGGCTCAGAAAGTATTGCCATTTCACTGCTTGGCATAGAAAGAGTAGAGTCATTTATTCTAAAGTGATTGCACAAACATAAATAAGGAAGTTATCAGTGTGACCATGATAAACTGAAGCTATTAAAGGCTCTTAACTCTTTCTTGGGTGGGTACCCGAGGGATGAGGGCTGAGTCATACTCCATTTTACCAAAAGAAAATAAAAGATTTATTGTCACTCTGACTTTGTGATTACAAATTGCTTACTTACTACAGCTGATTTTAGTAATTAGAAAAAACATTTTAGTAATTAGGAAAAAAAACCATTGTAAATAATAATTGTCATTCTTATGGAGACTAAGTTCTCTAGCCTTTCTACCTCTAAGAATCCTGAGTAAGGAGTCCTTACCTTTTTTGTTTTTCCTCCATATTAGACATTAACTTCTGGCATAAGAGGTTGTTCTTATTTTCTAGAGGTTTTAGCATCTCTAGAAGTTCTTGCTTCCTTAGTTTTAAGTCCTCATTCAATTGCTTCAAGTAGTTGTCATCTATTTTAGAGTTTCTGTAGAAAGAGACACCATATTATCTGCCTTAACCTGAGTTAAAGGGAGAGAGACTCTCTTTTCCCTCCTGGATAGTTACCATTTAACATCTTTCATCAAAGACTCACTTTATTTGTAAGGTCAAATGAGATCCTGAAGAGTTTGTACCGCTTGTCATCTTGAAGGGAAATGTCTACGCAAAGAATAAAGAGGCCTTCTTGAAAATATGTGCTTTCTTTTCTGATCCACTTAAGTCATCATTTTTTGTGCTGCTGTTCTTGAAACTCCTGTTGCATTGGACTGATTTTAACCACAGTTTGAGGTCACAATGGCCCTAAGACCACAAATTCAACAGATCTTTTAAGTAACTCCAACAACAATTGCAGCTTGTTGACTGAAAAATACTCACTACATATAGTTCTTACTTTAGCTCTAGACAAATGCCAAAACTTTTATTCTGAAGTCTTTACAGGGGGATACCTCTAAGAAAACTTTTTAAAAATGGAGCCCAAACTGGCAAATACAGGGTATGGATATAAGAGAGGAGTATAGTATATGTATCATTGTCATTATTCCCAATCTTTAAAACTTGATATTACTCTAATAGCTATATGAAAGAATATGGGACACATAGCAAGAGAACTTAATTTGTGAAATATCCATGTTATCAGTATGTTCTTCCATATCCAGACTCTTTTCTGGAAGATTGTAACTCTGGGCTGACTTCATTTCGATTCTACTTCTATATTAGAACCATATTTCTTGACCTTAAGCTCTCCTGTTTTCACCTATGTCATTTAGTGAGCAGATGATAACCCCAGGAGTTATACGTTTGTTTTTTTCATGATCTTTAAACACAGTTTTAGGGCAGCATTTTTAGTGATGCTCTCAAATGTGAGTTGTCATGTCAATTTCAAATATTAACTGAGCAATTCCAGCCATTTTCTAGGGATGCTCTCCAAAGTAACTTAAACCCATTATCTTTTGGGAGACAATAAAGGAAGAGTATTGCAGTGGAAATAACACAAGATTTAGTTTGTCAGACCTTAGTTGGCTTAGTTTCACTGTGAGCAGTGAGTTGCTTGCAAGTTACTAAATTCTCTGAGCCTCTATTTCCACTTTTGTAAAAATGAGAATGGTAATACTGACCTGATATGTTTGCTGTAAGCACTAAATGTAATATGCTCAGGATATGTGTTAATATTTTAGTGGGTTTTTGTTTATTTGGTTTGGGTTTTGGGATTACTTAAAGCCCCAGTTAAGGGGTCAGATACAGAAAAGCTTATTTATATGAGTCTAATTAAACTTATGCTTCATTTTCACAGACTTCTTCTGAAGGCCCTGAACTTCACTTTATATTCATAATTTTGTATTCTTTTTTGAAAAGAGACACCTCCCCAAATTATATATCTCCAGGGTCCCAAAAAACTCGGACCTGCTTCTAATTAGATAGGATATATAACTCTCCTGAATAACCTTCCATCCATCAAAACTTCTTAGGCAGTCTCTATGAATACTTCTTCTAAAATATATATGTGTTACATCTAAGATTTGTATAATACCTAGTGTAATATGATTTTGAATTAGAACAGCCATATCAAGCTAACATTCACATTGATTGCCCTAGGAATTTCCAGGAAAAATTTGGATTGAATGAAGGTAAGCAAACATCTCACAGTTTAAAAAAGGAACTGAATGGATGAATTATTCGTGGGAGCATCTTTGACTGCATATGTAGTCAAGGTAGAGACAATAGCAGGGGAGAAAAAAAGAAAAAAGCATTGATCACTAAAGCACAATCTTTTCAAATTTCATGTTGTGACATTTGGTTGGCAGAACTATAATAGAATTTTAAAACATTTAATGGGCAGGCAACATCCCAACTCACCTTCCTTTCTGCCTTTGCTAATGAACGATTCGAAGAGGAAGAACACTTGCTATTCTGATGTGTACTTTTCTATAGCCAATCAGCACCTTTTATTTCCTAACATTCTGATGGCCATTTGTTAAGTTGCAATATGACTTCCAAGGATAATGTTTGCCTTGTAATAATATATATAGACTTTAGTGAAGAACTTAAAAACCAAAAAGACAGTATTGAAGGGCAATAAATTGGTGTATGGTATTATCTCTTCACACAGGGGGAAAATGTAGATGACCATTAGAAATGGAAGGAAGGGAAAAATTATTTTTTCTTGAAGTAGAAAGTTAGGTTATCTGTTGATTTAGGAAGTGCAGTAGGAAACCTTGGAAAGGTGATGACTTAAAATTTGAAATAGTACCTGAGCACTGGGAAAGGAAGTCAACCAAGCAAGAGTAAAAGGATTGCCAAGTAGGGCAAAGGGTCAAGGTGAGTTTGGAAATGCAGATTTTTCATGGCATGAATCAGCAGTTATACAATTTTCTCCAGCAGCACTTGGCAAACTAGAAGCAATAGTAGAGAGAACAGATGGTTGTTCGACTGTGGACTAAGACTTGGCAGAATGTATAAGCAGAAGTTCAAGGGAATAAGAAGGGTGAGAGTGCTCGTCAGAGTATCCATCAAAAGGTCAATCATAGTGTTTTGGCTATGCAAGGAAGAAAATGAGGCAAGATGTGGCTAAGACGGGAAACCAGAAAGGGTTTGAGATTGAGGAGCGTGGAGGTAGAAGAACAAAGGTTATGTTCAATGAACATACTTCTTATGAAGTAACTTGTGGAAACTTATCACTGTTCAGATAAATTATAGTAGCAATTTATAATGTTCTTGCAGTAAACTTCTTATCTGTTACTTCCTGTCACTGCATAGTATTCACTAAAATTCATGTGGTCCCTTAAAATAGACCTTATAACAAGATATTCACAATGACCTCATCCAACATTATAGCATTTGACTTTAGTATCTGTTGAGAAAACTTGTGATTGCTCTATAATTAGAGAACTCAGAGCAATACCATTTTAGTGTTAGTTTTGCCAGTGGAAAATCAGATTGGTCTAATTAAATCAGGTCTCCAAGAGTAGAAGAAATTATTTTCATATTAAACACATACACAAAAAAGGAGAAACTTTTGTAGCCAGCTCCATAAGCAAGAAAATAATTTTTTTTTGTTTTTTTTTTGGCCAGGGCTGGGTTTGAACCTGCCACCTCTGGTATATGGGGCCGGTGCCCTACTCCTTTGAGCCACAGGGGCTGCCTGAAAATAACTTATTAAAATAATTTTTGTGTAGTTCTCTTGTGCTTTAAGTTCCCAGGAAAGTAAGATTTGCTGACCAGAATGTTGTAACTTTCTCTTGCACTGATGTGTTCCTTTTTGAGTTTCTTTCCCAGGAATGGCAGAACCTTCTTTTAGCCATGAGATAGTTAACTACAGAGTCTTATACCACCTATTGTCTGGAAAAGACAAGATAAGTGACATGCCACCAGAGATTGTTCCCAAGGACTCACTGAGCCTGAGCACAGGACTGAAAGAATAACCAGTATTAACGCCTAGCTCATTGTAATACCAACATTACTGCTCTGGGAGAGACTTAGCCACCATTTTTTATTCATGGGATATATGTCTCACTGGACTTTCATGCCCCTTACTCTACCCCAAACACGTAATGATGTTCATTCCTCTATGCTTTATTCATTTTCACCTCCATAAAACCCCCCTCTGGTTAAAGAGGTGGATTTGAGGCAGTCTGTGACTCCCTCTCCCAGCAGACACATTTCCTGAAATAAGACTTTCTTCCTTGACAATCCTTGTTGTCTCAGTAATTTCATTGAAATAATCTAGGTGACCTGGAAAAATAAACTTGGACCCACTCAGATGTTATTAATTGGTGATTTATTCACACCTGCGCAGGGGGCCATTGTTTTAAGACAAGCAGCCCCAAAGTGCTGGTTTTTTTTGTCTTTTATACCTTCTTTTCTCTGCATAGCTTAAGTGAGGAAGGGGGACGAGGAACGTTGCCATTGGCAGGGTTACAGTTTGGTTGTCAGTAGATACATTTCATATTACAATGGTTATGATGATATAACAATAATTGATCAATGTATACATCTTAAATCACAATGCTTATGGTTATACAACAGTAATTAATCAAGCCTCGGTGAGTTTTCCATCATTGTTCGTCTACTGAGAACTTGGGGGTTTTGTGAAACTTGGGACTTTCAGTGCCTCTTTGAATTCTGGAGAGCATGGGAATGTGGCTGGGAAGGCCCGTAGGGTGGAGGAGCTGGGGAACAGGAGAGGGCAGGAGGTTGCCCTTAGGGCAGGAGAACTGGAGAGGGTAGGGGAATGGGAGAAGCCAGGGAGAACAGGAGCTTGCCCGTAGGGCAGGGGAATGGTAGAAGGCAGGGGGACCTGGGGGGAACAGGGGCTTACAACATCATTGCTGTGTGATGAGCAACATGAACCCCCTTCATTAACACTTTCCTATCCTACCTCCCTCAGCTTTGGTTATGGCAACAAAATCACAGAATTCCTCAGGGAGAAAATGTAAGAACTTTCTGGGCCTCTCTGACCCAGAGCCAGTTCAACCCTTGAAGGAATTATAAGACTCCCATTAACTAAAAGAGAGAAGTGCTTAGAAAATTGTGGTAGTAAAACCTGTTGACACTTAGAGATCTCCCACACCTCCCTTTGCTGTTTGTTTTGACCATTTGTCAGGTCTTTATTCTTAACACTTGCTATAGCCATCTCAAAGCTATACCTACATTTGGAGTGAATCCATGGAGTTGCAAAGATTGAGATAAATTTAGGAATTCTTGAAGTCTCTCTGTTATTGCTGAGTTTTTTTGGAAAGAAAAGTGTCCAGATACTTATTACAATGTTATGTGAACATAGTACTGAAGTGTGTGAACTTTCAAAAAGACTTTTCAAGAAATGTGGAGGCAGAGATAGTTTTTAGACAATCTTTTCTTATTAAGATCCTCTATTGCCACAAGTACTCTTTACAAAAATGGATCCGGCAGAGAAATCCCCTTGGCCTCTTTTCTCACCTCCCCTTTCCCAATCACTCTTCACCCACTTGTTAAAAGAATGGACTATCTTTCAACCATCTGGACTCTTTGGCAACTCACTTTGGGGTTGTGTAAAAACCTCCAGGCTGCAGGGGTGTACAGCTTGCAGCCTCTAGGTTATAGATTATTTAAGGACTGCTTTGCTTATCTGTGGCGTTCAATATTGCAATAAGTATGCAGGGACATTTTCCTTTGCTCAGCAGCTTTGTTAGTGTTTGTGTATTCTATATGACCCAAGACAACTTGCCACTCTTCTAACGTGTGGCAGAAAAGTAAAAAGGTTGGACACCCCTGCTTCTAGGGCCTTACACTAAACACAACTCAAAATGTTAGTGTAGAGATTAAAGAGAGTAAATTCTAAAAATTTACAATATTTTTAGAAATTCTAAAAATTCTAAAAATTCTTTTTTAGGTCAGATGATTTCTAATTCCTTGCTGTTAACAAAATTGAAGAAATACCTAATCAAATCATCAGCTTAAAGTTAATAAAATTAAATTTTGATGATAAATTACAACATGATTTTCAGCTTATAATCAGAAGGAGTATCAAGATTTGAGTGACATTGCAAAAAGAAAACATCCTCCATTCCCATCTATTAATTTGTGTAAATAACTTTTCTCTTATTTGTGTAAATAGGTAAAGCAAAAAAAATAACAAAAATTTTGATGAAGCCTGTCTTATTCTAGCAATAAGTTTGAATATATGAACTAAGGGAAAAAATAGCTCAGCTCCATCAAATTAATAGAAGGATTTCCAAAAAATTTGTTATACTTAAAAGTTATTCATGAAATATATATGAGGTCTGACACATAAGTTCAGATAAACTTTCCACCACATGCTTATGTTGGCAGCACTATACAAACAATTCAGTGAGGTTTTATAACCTTGGTATATCAGTGTCTCACAGCTGTGTTCATGTCACTCAGTGTTTTGCAGAGTAGTATTTATTTCTGCTGTTGCATGTTTTTGTGTGTCATTGTGAGAATGTTAGAGCTTGAAATAGAGCAACAAATAGACGTTAAATTTCTTGCTAAACTTGTCAAGAGTGGAAGTGAAATCAAGGACATGTTAGTTAAAAATGTGGGGATAATGCCATGAAGAAAACAGTGTGTACCAATGGATTAAACATTTTTCTGAGAGGAGAGAAAGTGTCACTGATGAAGAGAGGTCAGGGCAGCCAGTAACAAGCAGAACTGATGAAAATATTGCAAAAATTTGTCAAATTGTGCATCAAAATCACTAGCTGACAGTAAGAATAGCATACCAAGTAAACATTTATAGGGAAACAGAAAAATCTTAACTAAAAATCTTGGCATGAGAAAGATTATGTGTAAAAATGGTCCTGAAGGAGCTCACCAATGAACAAAAGCAAAGGAAACTCAAAGTTTGCTGAGACCTGGAGAGGCAAGACAATGTTTTGGGTCATGTTATCAAGGGTGATAAAATACAGGTGCACCAATGCTACCCTGAAATAAAACATCAAAGTGCACAATGGGAGTCATCTGATTTTCCACAGCTAAAAAGTTATCAATCCAAATCAAGAGGCAAAACTAAATTGCTAACCTTCTTTTTTGATGTAAGAGAGATAGTACATTATGGACTTGTACCAACTGGGCAAACAGTCACCCAAGTTTACTATTTGGAAGATGAAAAGGCTATGTGAAGAAGTTAGAGGTAAACAACCTAAACTTTTTGTCAACATGGCTCTTGTGTCACAACAATCCACTAGCTCACATGGCACTGTTATGAGGGAGTTTTAGCCAGTAAACAAATAACTGTATTGAAGCTTCTTCCCTACTTACCTGATCTGGTCCCCAGTGACTTTTTTCTTTACCTAAGGATAAAGAATGTAATTTGATGACATTCAGGACATCAAGGGTAGGACAATGACAGCTCTGAGGGCCATTCCAAAAAAAAGAGTTATAAATTTGCTTGGAAGGGTGGCCTCATTGCTAGCATCAGTGCTAGGGGTGTACTTGAAAGGTGACCATAGTGATATTCTATCAATGAGGTATGTAGCACTTTTTCTAGGATGAATTCACTAACTTAATTGTCAGACCTCACCTATAATATATAAGGGGACTTCAGAAAAAAAAAAAAACCTCATGAAAATGCATATTATAAAAAAAAAAAAAACCTGTGCATGGATTTAAAAATATTTTGGACCAAAATATTACTAACTTGTTATAACATGTCAAAACAGGATCTAGTTTGAGGCAGTAAGAAGGATAAGACATCAGTTTTAAAACAGCCCCTATCAAACACACACACACACACACACACACACAAAGCTTTCAATGGAAATTTTAAACAAGTGAGATCAAGATCCTAAAGCATTTCTTTGAAGTATGGTAACAAGAGATGAAACCTGGCTTTCCCAGAACAATCCTGAAGACAAAGCACAATCAAAGCAATGACTACCAAAATGTGGAAGTGGTCCAATCAGCACCAAAGTGGACCAATCAAGAATACAATCATGGGAATAGGTTTTTTGTTTGCTTGTGTTTGGATGCTCAATGGTTTTCACCTTTGACTTTCTGAAGGGGCAAAGAGCAATAACATCTGCTTATTATAAGAGTGTTTGAAGAAAATTAGCCAAAGTTTTAACAGAAAAATGCCAAGAAACCTTCATCAGAGTCCTCCACCACAACAAAGGTTCCCACTCATTCCTGTAATCAAATAAGGGCAATTTTGCAAGAGTTTTGATGGAAATCATTAGGCATCTACTTTACATCCCTTATTCCTTCTGGTTTCTTTCCTTTTCTTTTTTTTTTTTGGAGACAGAGCCTCATGCTGTTGCCCTGGGTGGAGTGCTGTGGCATCACAACTCACAGCAACCTCTGACTCCTGGGCTCAAGCGAGTCTCCCGCCTCTGCCTCCCAAGTAGCTGGGACCACAGGCGCCTGCCAGAACGCCTGGCTATTTTTTGGTTGCAGCCGTCATTGTTGTTTGGCGGGCCCAGGCTGGATTCGAACCCTCCAGCTCAGGTGTATGTGGCTGGTGCCTTAGCCACTTGAGCCATAGGCACCGAGCCTTGTTTCCTAATCTTTAAAAATTTGTAAAGGCACCCATTTTTCTTCAGTTAGTAATGTAAATATAGACTGCATTAACATGAGATTCAGGACCCTTAGTTCTTCAGGGATGTACTAAATGGTTGGTTTCATTGCTTACAAAAGTGTCTTCACTTTGATGGAGTTCATACTAAAAGGTAAAATTTGTATTTTCAATTTTTATCTTTTAATTCCACTTTTCCACAAACTTTTTGAAGTCCCTCATATATGTTTGTGTTAATTATGTATGAATGATAATTATAATGCTAACTCAATTCTAAAGAAAGATTAACACTTAACATCTTAAGGTCACATAAAATAAAAAATAAAATTTCAGTGTATATACTTATTTTTTCAGAGAAGTATGATAGGGTGTTTAAAAAAAGACTTTCAAGCATAAAATACATTGCAAAAGAATAAAATTCTGTGGGAAAGTGTGGTGGAAATGTGAGTTCAAGAAGAAAAAGAAGAAACCGAAAATTTTGACTGTTTAATAAGAGTTTGTCCCATATTTAGATTTCACTGAACGTGAGCTTCATTGGATACATTTAAAGGTGATATAAAAGATTTATTTGAAAATGCCAATATTATAATGCATCAGAAATAATATATTTTTTAACTCTTTGAAATTAGAATAAAAGTTTTTACATGTCAACTTAAACACATGTGAAACAGTATTTACTTTTTCTAAATTCTTTTATAACACATTAGGAAAAAAACACACAACGCATAAAGGCCACTGCTCTGGGGCAGACGTTTTCTTTCTGATGGAGTTTAAGAATCACTTGAGGAACTTGTGAAAGCTGCAGATCTTGACTCTCATCCCCTGGAGATTCTCGCTCTGCAGACCTGGAGAACCTGTGGTTTGAATCAGCACTTCCTCGTGATTCTGATGTGAGATCTGTGGAGCTGCCATGGAGAAACACTACTTTAAGCTTTCTTCTCACCTCACAATGCATCAGCAGAAAGCTGCTTGCTTGCTTATTTTTTTGCCAGGGTCAGGGGGGATCTGTAGAACTGCCTCCTCTGATTCATGTTTTGGGTCATGCATTCACCTTTCCCTTGAATAAGTCTTATGAAGCCATTAGATGCCTGAGGCATCAAATAAGTCTTGAGATGCCTTGAATAGGTCTTATGAAGCCATTTCTGCATTTGTAATAAAATTATCTAAGATATCACTCCATGATCAGCTCTCCCTAGCCACCACTGCTGTCCACACATCATAAATTTCTTTCAGATACTAAAGTGTTGCTTCTTCAGGGAAATACTGGCATGCATTTTTTTCCTTAGGGAAAAGTCAGTGAACTGGTTTTGATCTTTTCTTCTGGTTTTCAGGGGATCTCATAAGCAAATTTGTAACTGGATATTTGACTTTCTAATCTAATTAATATTTTTCTTGCTTTCCTATTAGGACTTAGAGTTTGTTGTTTGTCTAAGACTCAAGTTTTAAATGGTTTTGTAATATTAAATTTTTGCATTGATATTATAAGGTTTATATTTCCCACACCCCAAAAAAAGGTCTAGAGCAAGAATATACATCAAAATGTGAATAATAATCTTTTGATATTGGTGGGGGATATTTGGCACACCTTCTATGTGTGGGACATAACTACAAGACAGATTCTACCTAACAAATACAAATTTCTTTTTTTGAGATAGAGTCTCATTATGTTGCCCTCTGTACAATGCTGTGGCATCATAGCTCACAGCAACCTCAAACTCTTGGGTTCAAGAGATTCTTTTACCTCAGCCTCCCAAGTAGCTGGGACAACAGACCCCCGCCACAATACTTGGCTATTTTTTGTTATTGTTGTCATTGCTCTTTAGCTGGCCCTGGGTTTTTATTCATTTGCACTTGCAAATAAATAATTGCAGGAGTACAAAAAAATGATCATTTGGAAAATAGAAAGAAGCAGAGTCTGAGTAGGGGTTATGTATTTTTTAAGGCTGTGTAGTCCTGGGTGCCAACTTTGAGATTCTTCCGGCTTTATGAGCTGCTCTTTTCTATGCAAAAAACTTCATTTTATTCAGCAACTTGTTTAATATACCAAATGAGACTCTCTTTCCATTTTTGGTTTGAGTGCACTGTAGCAAACTTTCTTTCTTTCTTTCTTTTTTTTTTTTGTGAGACAGAGCCTCAAGCTGTCCCCCTGGGTAGAGTGCTGTGGCATCACAGCTCGCAGCAACCTCCAACTCCTGGGCTCAAGCGAGTCTCCTGCC
>NW_003852510.1:4008249-4020420 GCF_000181295.1 Otolemur garnettii
TCATTGTTGTTTGGCGGGCCCAGGCTGGATTCGAACCCGCCACCTTAGGTGTATGTGGCTGGCGCCTTAGCCGCTTGAGCCACAGGTGCCAAGCCTGTAAAGCCACTCTTAAGGTATGAGATCATGACGAAAGACTGGCAGATACATTCTTTCATCTTGCCCATTGAATAGATGCAATAATTATCAAATTGAATTGGAGTTGAGAGTTGAAAGCATCAGCGTTTTTCAGCTTGAAACTTTTTTACATGTAACAGACATTGTCATTTTCTTACATCAGTGCTACTTCCTCTTTCTTCCTTGTGTCCAGTCCCAAGGTTAGAATCATGATTGATCTGAGCCAATTGTGGCAAATCAGATTCTCTTTGCTGGTGATAGGTCTAAGGATGGATGCGTGATTCAGTTCTGGCTAATGTAACATAAGGAGAAATGTGCTGAGATTTATGGGCACATTTTTTTTCTCTTTGATAAAAGGGGGAGTAAAAAACAAGGAAAAAGTATATTTTCTCTATATGGTTTCTTTTCTACTTTGGACACTGTGCAAAAAGGAACGAAAGCTTGGAACTACTGTAACCATGTTATAACAATAGCAGACCCAAGAATTATAGAGAAACTTACCTAATACCCTGAGGTGATGGACTTGCTCAAACAACCTTTGAACAACATCCTCCAGATTTCTTACTACATGAAAACAAAATTCCTTTCTTATTTAAGCCACTTACACTTGGAGTGGAATATATTCTAGCTGGAATACCACATCAATAGGCGTAAGGCCAGTGTTGTGCCTGAGCCAGCTCTCACTGCCTTGGGAGATGATTGTACCTAACTTTTCCCAATTCCATGTTCAGAGACTTCAAGTCAGTAGCTTTAAATCACCTATATACTCACACTATGGAATTAGGCCAAAGATACATACTAAGGCTTTTTTTTCCAGAGAGCTAATTATTAAACACTTATCAGCAGCACACCATGGTATGACTTACCTTACCCATACAGATAATGTAATAACAACTACTGTGCTAGCTATCATATTTTTTTTTTTTTTTTTGAGACAGAGCCTCAAGCTGTCCCCCTGGGTAGAGTGCTATGGCATTACAGCTCACAGCAACCTCCAACTCCTGGGCTCAAGCGAGTCTCCTGCCTCCGCCTCCCAAGTAGCTGGGACCACAGGCGCCCACCACAACGCCCGGCTATTTTTTGGCTGCAGCCATCATTGTTGTTTTGGCGGGTCTGGGCTGGGGATTCGAACCCGCCACCTTAGGTGTACGTGGCTGGCGCCTTAGCCGGTTGAGCTATAGGCGCTGAGCCAGCTATCATATTTTTAAAGTGTACTTTTAATAGTGAGTAATGAATTATATCAAGACATTTTTAAGTTTTGGAATTTTAGAACTAGAAAAGACTTTAGTGAATTTAAGAAGAGCAGGGTCAAGTGTAGAATTGATTCTTTACTCCCATTTTGGTTATCTTTTCAGTATACCATAGTGCCATTACATTATTTATACAATAATAATAATGTATGTCACTATGGCATACCATATAGCGTCTTTGCTTACCAGCATCTATTCGCAAATCAAAACGGTAAGCTAGCAAGATAGCTTACTTTCTCTCTAAATAGACCGTGCTAATTTTAATAATGCATATGATGAAATGTATTTAAGTATGTACTATAAATTTTGATTTGTTCAGCAAAGATACAGACCTTGAGAAGGCTGATATACAGAAACCTATAGCAGGAGGCTACCAACTGCCAACAGCTCTCAATCATCATTGCTTATAGTAAGTCAGTCTCAATAAGATGCTAGATAGTCAACATTGGGCTTTGGTTGCCTGCGGACAATGAAGATGTTCTCACCAAGGAAATCTGTGGCCCATATCCATTCTCCAAAGGCTGAAGCATTGTAAGTTGATGCCTGATCTTCTCTGTACAAGTGAAGATAGAGATACAATTGTGAGATGAAATATTTTATAAAAATAGCATTGTGAGATGAAATTCCTTTTTTTTTTGAGACAGAGTCTTTCTCTGTTGTCCAGGTTAGAGTACCATGGCATCAGCCTATCTCACAGCAACCTCAAACTCCTGGACTCACGCAAGCCTCTTCCCTCAGCCTCCCAAGTAGCTATGACTCCAGCTAATTTTTCATTCTAGTAGAAACCATCTCACTCTTGTTCAGGCTGGTCTCAGACTCCTGAGCTCAAGGGATTCTCCTGCCTCAGCCTTCCAGAGAATTAGGATTAAAGTCGTGAGCCACCTTGCTCAGCAGATGAAATGAATCCTTAAAGGATATGGGCTGGATTTTTAGGATACCTTATGGCCAAATTCTGACAACTTAGGTTTGAAATAGCTAACCAAAATTGCCAGCAAAGATCAGATATTGAAAATATGCAATATTTTCAAAAGTTCTTATGATAGCTTCAAAGTGCCGGTAAAAGTGAAAATTGGTACATTTCTGGGAAGTAATTAGATAACATACTGCATATCAATGATCTTAAAATAATTATTTTAAAAATAAAGCTGTTGACTGTGCAGTGATGTATATAAGGGAGATCATTTTACCGGTCTCTATTTCTGGGTACAGTTGAAATTTTTCACAAAGTTTAGAGAAATTTTTATAATATTTGCCTCAGGAATTCTAATTTTTTTGTGATCCATTTTAAGGAAGTAGAATAGATGTAAAGATTAATGAGCATTAGTTATACATTTGTGAAAATTAGAAACAAATTTCTAACAGCAGAGGAATAGATGAATAAATTATGGCCATATAATGGAATGTGCTGGGGGTCATGGGTCCTGATTCTCCAAACCCAGTTGACCTGGTTCAATTACTCAGGTAGGCTAGAACGTTCACCTGAGGCATAGTGATAATCCAACGCAAAAGTGAGTAGAAACTGAGAATAAAACGGGAGCAACGCAGACTGAAAGCAAAAGTCACCTACACAAGTTTCAGGGTAACAGAGTTATTTAGGGAGAGCAAAGAGAAAGTTCATACCACTTCCAAAGAGAGTTGGAAGTGTGTCCCTTTTATGAAGGAGAAAAGGGGAGAGAAAGGGAGACCCAAAAGTCTCCAACAGTATAAATATTCTGTTTGAAATTGGTTGCAAGTCTTTCATTGGCCTCTCTGCACGTCCAGGGAGTATTGCCCTTTTCTATTGGTCATTGATAGTCTCTTTCTATTAGTCATTGGTTACCTAGGTTACTTCATATCCATGTTCTTATGAGCCCTCCAGACTTTCTGGTTCAGCAGGCCAAGTTTTCCTCCCACCCTTCTTAAAGCCCTTTTCTTAGTGTCCCTTCTCAGAATTCAATGGAGCCATCAAAATAACATTTTGAAGAATATTTAATAAGTGCAATGTCAAATAAAAAAAGAATACAGAATAGTATAGTCTATATGTGTGTGTGTAGAAGATTGGAAGAAAGTACATTAAAATCAAGGTGATCTTAATGATTGATTGCAGTATTCCTCCTCTTTTCTGAATTTTTAAAGTTTTCTCTAATGAGCATATATAAGCTTTTTAAATGAAAAATAATTTAATTATAAAATCAATACATGATAATTTTAAAAATAGATAATAGAGAGAAAAATGAAGAAAATACTAAAAAACTCTTGTTTAGAAAAGCATATATAACATTTAAACACAGGAACAAAAATTCTTCAAGTCACTTGGAGGTCATTCCGACAATAAAGGGTAACCATGTGCCCAAAGCATATGCCCTTTTAGTAAATTGAATGACAGTGATACTCCATTATCATGGAGGTGGGGAAGAAAAGAGATAAATTTTGGGCTGGGATTGGATAGCTTACTGAAGGAGCTGAGAATTGAGAGTAAATGGCTTGAGAAGAAGCCAATTGAGAAATGGCTCAGCAGCATGAGAAGCTACCGAGAGGGACAACAATAGGAAAAAGACTTTAAGATTCTACTCTCTTATTCAGAATTCACTCTTCTCTTTGCATTTCTTAATAAACTATGGCAGAAAATAGAGAGCAAAGAGAGTATTGCACTAATAATTACTCTGTGACTCCTCAACTGTGTGTCTTTGAATATGACCATGTGCCACGAATGAGCCAACTGAGGCTCAACGCCACTTATTTGTGTTGTACCATTATCCCCAAATTTAAGATCTTGGTTGTCCCAAATGTCTGGTTACAGGGCTCTAGAAAGCTGACCAATTTTCTCACATAACCTGAAAAGCCCTAGTTTAGAACACTGGTTGTCAGCTTTTTCTTTCTCCTTTAACACCCTTGGTGCTCCCAGAGTTGAGATTTTCTTTTTTTTTTTGAGACGGAGCCTCAAGCTGTCGTCCTGGGTAGAGTGCTGTTGCATCACAGCTCACAGCAACCTCCAACTCCTGGGCTCAAGCGAGTTTCCTGCCTCCACTTCCCAAGTAGCTGGGACCACAGGTGCCCGCCACAACACCTGGCTATTTTTTGGTTGCAGCCGTCATTGTTGTTTGGCGGGCCCGGGCTGGATTTGAACCCTCCAGCTCAGGTGTATGTGGCTGGCGCCTTAGCCGCTTGAGCCACAGGCACCGAGCCTGAGATGTTTCTCTATCTTTTTTTCTTCAAATTAAGAAAGCAGGCTCGGCGCCTGTGGCTCAACTGGCTAAGGCACCAGCCACATACACCTAAGGTGGCAGGTTCAAATCCAGCTTGGGCCGCCAAACAACAATAATGGCTGCAACCAAAGAATGGCCAGGCATTGTGGCGGGCGCCTGTGGTCCCAGCTACTTGGGAGGCTGAGGCAGGAGACTCGCTTGAGCCCAGGAGTTGGAGGTTGCTGTAAGCAGTGAAGCCATGGCACTCTACCCAGGGGGATAGCTTGAGGCTCTGTCCCAAAAAAAAAAAAAAATTAAGAAAGCAATTCTAGTGAGTGCAATGTTATTTTAAAGAAACTCATGGCTGCACTTTGATCTATATTTGAAAATGGTGATTAATTCATAAACTTTGGCAGTATTTAATAGGCTTATCCCTTGGGTAGGGCAACTAGGGTAGCTACTCTGGGACTCATACTCGCAGGCAGGCCTGTGTAGGTGTTGTTCCTTATTCCTCTTTTCTGAATGTAATTAAAATCACTTTCTGTCTATAATGATATCCAAAGAGGCTTGTGAAAGTTGCAGACAGTGCAGCCTCCTTTCAAGTGAGATTATCTTGGGCAGGCAAGACAGGTTGTGCTGGCAGACTCTAATATCCCTCTGGGAATGGCCTTGCTCTTTAGCTTTTCTGAAGATTAAATTACAAATAATCTCACTTGAAAGAGGACTGCACTTTCATCTTAAATAGGACCTTTTACCCTGATATTAAAACTGTGGGTCAGAGGAAAGTAAGAATTATAGTTGATGATATTTATTAATTCATTAACCAATAATTTAGTTAAACATTTACTATGTGCAGGCACTATTCTAGGCTCTAGGGATTCAGCACTGAATGAAGACAGACAAAATACATGTCCGCTGTCATGAGGCTATTATTCTAGTGAGTAGAAACAGATTTCAGACAGAAAACAAAACGTTATTGATTTATTTGTTTTGTCATTCAATTCATTCATTTAGTTAATACATACTAAAAATATCTAACATGTGCTTTCTCATAAATTATCTCTTTTAAACTTTATAACACCTTGCTCCAAAGTAGATTATCTCCTTTTTATGGACTCATGAATAACATAGTTCATTGTAATAGTAGAAGATAGGAAGCAATCAATATGTCCAATATAGGAAACTTTTTAAGTAAATCATAGTAGTGCATATGATGCAGTAATATAGTATGTAGCTATTATAAAGATCTCTTTGTGCTGATATGGAAATCTGCCCAAGATAAAGTGTTAAAACAAAAAAGCAAAATGTAGAACAGGGTTTAAAATTAGCTCTTACATTTTTTTTTTTAAAGATATACAAACGCTTGTATGTAGCTCATGCCTGTAATTTAGCACTCTGGGAGGCTGAGGTAGCTGGATTGCTTGAACTCAGGAGTTGGAGCCTGAGCAACAGTGAGACTTGTCTCTAAAAATACCTGGGCATTGTGATGGGTGCCTGTGGTCCCAGATACTCAGGAGGCTCAGGCAAGAGGATCACTTGAGCCCAAGAGTTTGAGGTTGCTATGAGTTATGACACCACAGCATTCTACTGAGGCTGACAAAGTGAGACTCTGTCTCAGAAAAAAAAAAATAAAAAAGGATGAGAAAGAGTACATAATTAATTAAAATTAACATACATAATAGTGATGACTTCTGGAGAGAGAGACTAGTGATTTAGGATGGGAAGAATACTTTTAATTATGTAATAAATCTATCCTTTTGAAAGTTTGAAATGTTAACTATATACATTCATTACCTTTTCAGTTAAAACTTGTTAATGATTTTTCTAAAAGAAAGTTTAGCCTTCTGGGAGCTTTAGGGTTATGTTTGGCTTATTCAGGGTCATGGAAATTTAGTTCAGTGGTCTTCATTTGGGAATACAAGTAGATAAATCCCATGTTAAAGAAAAATGCATTAACTTGTATGCTTGTAGGTAATTAGACTGTGTGTGCACATGTGTGTATGTGTTTTACAGGGCAGATGGGGTACTCAGTCAAAGCCCAGAATCCCAAGGTGAATGGAATGATTTGGGAAAGGTGCTAATATTTCATTCTTTGTATTTACAGTACCTAGGAGAGTGTCTAGCACTAGTAGATAATTAATGTTTGATAAAAACATGTGAGATTATCTGAAGATATTGGGAGTGAGAATGCAAACTAGGCGATTTGCATGAAGTTAAAGCAGTATCTGGGTTTTGTAATATGGTGTGATCATCCTGGCTGAATGAAGATGCAATGGAGAATGTGGTTCAGAATATAGACTACTTAGTTATATCTTACCACTAGTGGGAAGGCATATCCCCCAAGTTTGCTGATTTGGAAAATCCTTAGTTTTACAAGGACTGAATTCCCTTGCTTGCTATTTATTAGCAATCTGCTGACAAGTCTTGCTCCTTTTCTGTCCTTAGACCTTTTTTGGTTTTTCTTGTTAAAAGATCTATTTTTAAGAAATCAGTTCAGTAGCCCAACTATTTCAAAACCACATTTCATTTCATTTGTCATTTATTAATGGGCCTATTTTCTCTGCAGTATTTGTTATCCCCCAGATGTATTTGAGGAAACTCTTTTAAATCCCAGGGAGTATTACATCACTATTTCTTTTTATTACCTTAAAAAAAAAATCACACTCTGACTTTAATCACTCTGTGTATTATCCCACCGGCCCCACTTTTCAATTTCAAGTACTTCTTTTTCCTTCTAAATGTGAGAACTGAGAAAAATCTCTAGTGAGTCCAGCTGGATGTATTTTTGTTTTGAGAAATTTGTCAGATGAATTATTACTTATTACTGTTTACCTCTAGGCTATTTGAGGATAGTTTAGTCTTTTAAATCTAACAATTTCCTTTATCTTCTATCATTAAAGCACACAAAGATGCAGATTGTTTTGTAGATATTTAATATCTTCACCTAATTTTGACTTGCCATTGGTTTCTTAATTTTTAAAAATAGGCTTATTTAGAACCCATTTTTAATAACTCACGCCTTCAAAACATGTCCCTTGCGAGTGTTTCATTCCAATGGCCATTTTAATGTTCTCTTTTTCTTGTTCAGTATCCATTTGGTGCTATTGAACAGCCGTCACAAGAAAAGAAAAAGCCCTGTGCTATCAGAAGAGTAGTGGAAAGAACATTTAGATTCAGAGTCAGGAGTCCATTCTTAAGCTTTCTGCCTCACATTTTATTTTGTTTTATTTTATTTGGATTCAGACTTTGTCATTCTTTCCCCACCTAGAATCAATCATCTTGCCTTTCTTATTTAATATTGAAAACATATACAAGAAATTTTGCAAAGTACTATGAATGCCTGTAAAAAGGGCATTATGTAAATGTCCAGTATTATTATGCTGGAATTTTTCCATTACTCTGTATGCTAAAGGATCAGATTTAGAATAATATTAGCTCCTTTCAACCTCAAGTGCAAGGAGGTTCAGTTACCAAAATACTAGGAAAATGATATTTTGGAAGTTTTGTTCTTATATGGTAGAACCCACAGCAAATCTCCAAGACATTACTAGATTTGTGCCATTTTTTAAAAAATGATGATTACTGTCATTATTATTATGTTTGCCCTCTTGGGAGAGGCACAGAAATGGAGGGAATTGAGGTCAAGATGTTCTGTCTTTGCTTATTTTTCTTTGATTAAGGAAAAGGCAACAGGGGGGTGAGTCCTGACTGAGGTCCAAATGGTCCAAATAGCTCAGTTACACCTGAGGGGATGAGGTGAGGAAGATATAAATATATTGTATGATGCAATGGAATTTGTTTAAATATCAACAGTGTATATGGAGGAAATAAGGATATGCACTGCCTCCAGAGTCAGTAGAAAGTACAAGGTGGTACTAGACATTCCTGGACATAAAGGAGTCAGGGCCCTACCTGGAGCAATTTAAGGCACATAAAAACCCAGTTAGCCTCAAAATACCTCTTGCTTCTTCAGTGCCACAGTCTGAAATCTCTGCCATGAGAACCACTTCATTAAAATTGCATGTGTAGCTGATTATTCTATTTGGAGCCCCTGCATAAGACTAGAAGCCCCCGAATAAGACAAGGTGTGGGTGTTTAATGCAACTAACACTAACTTGCTGTAAATATTGATTGATTCTCAAACCTTTGTAAAAAATGATGACTTTTATATGAGGTCTTCAAGAATGTGTAGGGGTTGCAAATTCAAGGGCCCTCTGCAATTGATATAAATGTATGAAATAGATTGGATACGACAAAATAGGTGCTAAACTGCTAACTGCTTTTGTTACTGGGTGAGAGTAATATCTACCTGATTAACTGTTACAGGATTGGCAAAGTTAACAAACAAAATATATCTAGGACCCTATAGAAATCCTTGGCCATCAATTTGAAACTCCTGATTTAAATACATGGAGGAAGGATGGGGAAGTATTAGTATTATGCAGTGAAGGAGTAATACAGAAAAAATTACTGTGACTTGTATACTACCTAACAGAACTCTACTGGCATTTATTTATTTATCACAGGGATTGGAAATACTTCAGAAGCAGGAGTATGAGAAATAACCTCTCTTCTTTTGAAAAGATGGAAACTGATAGAGCAAGATCTCATA
Organism: Otolemur garnettii; assembly: GCF_000181295.1. Taxonomy (NCBI): domain Eukaryota; kingdom Metazoa; phylum Chordata; class Mammalia; order Primates; family Galagidae; genus Otolemur; species Otolemur garnettii. Next base: position 4,017,390 of record NW_003852510.1, read on the forward strand.
GAAAGTGAGCAAAGTACATTCTAATGGCTCAAGGATTCAGAAATACCTCCCATAAATATTTCACTTCTAATGCTAACACATTCTTTAAAATGCAGATGTCAATCCGAAAAATTTAAATCATATCACCTTGTATAACCTAGCTGAGATTAACTCCAAAGAGGGAATAGCAAATTATACAGGGGAGGGAAGTTTAGAACTTAAGGCTTGGGTGGAAGTCAAAATCGTAGGTGGGTGTGAGTGATCTGGCAGGCTGAAGGAGTCGAGGAAGCCTGCAGGTAGTGGGGGTGGATGCTGCAGGAGAGGGAGGAGGCAGGCTTTGCCGACTGTGCAGTTTTGCCTAGGGCAGCTAATTGCTTGTGCCAAGAAAATTGCCTGTGGAAGCCTTGGGCAATATGCAGTAGCTTTTCCCTGATGCCTAGTTTATCAGGTTAAGTTGAAATTTGGTGGGGAGAAGAGAGGGAAATGATGAGCTGAAAGAATTCCTGAGCTGAAAGAAACCTCAAAGGTCAGCAACTTTTTTTTAGCAAAGAATCTCTAATGCTAAGAGAGAGAACTTAGACCCCCAGGAATCTGGGGCCCTAGCCCAGAGTAACCCAACATAAGTGGAAATATCTTTGAAATCTCTTGGTTTATCTTAAAACGTTGCATAAATTTTGCATTGATTCAATATAACCAAAAATATTTTAAATTACCATACCCAGATTGCCAATCTCTAAATAAAATTGTCTAAGGTCCTATGTCTGATCTGTCAAATGGTTTGGTGAAGACAAATAACTAGTAAGGGCCAGAGAGAGAATAAGAATTCTGATCTACTGACCACCCTGACCTATCGCAGCTATGTTCCAATGGAGATGAACAATAAGACAAGACGATGATGGCAGTGAGTGACTGAGAAGGGCTCCTAAATGGAAAATGGAAGGATTCTTCACTTGTAATTTTTACTAGCATTGACTCCAACATGGATAATATAAAAAAGGAGGGGACTGGATCACATCTGTAATACTGCCACTTTGGGAGGCCAAGGTGAGAGGATTGCTGAAACCCAGGAGTTCCAGGCTACAGGGAACTGTGATCATGCCACAGTGAAGTGTGATCATGCCACTGCACTCTAGCCTGGACAACAGAAGGAGACTCTGTTTCCAAAAACTAAATACATAAATACATAAAGGAAGGGATCTCATATTTATTGAGTCTATATTGTGTGCCCACACTTTGTACTGGACACATCATCTTTATTATCTGTCTTAATTTTTATAGCAACTGTGAAATCAATTACCACTGTTATATTACGACAATACAAGATGAACAAATCCTGAGCTTAACAAATTTGTGTATTGCTTTCTCAGCTGGTAAGTCAAGAGGCAGAGTTAGAATTTGAATCCAGGTGTGTCTGACTAGGCTGCACTGCCCCTTTTCCACAGCAAGGCTCTACACTAGGTGCTTAAGGATATGTAAATAAGGAGCCAATTAGGGATATAAACCAGGAGGTCTTGATGGTCTTATTCTTAGAGTTTATAGTCTAAAGAAGAACCACCTTAATTAATTAACTGGTCATTTCAGCTTTCTATTTAATGCCCCAATCTGATAAAGAAATGGATAAGTCACAAAAATTGAAAGACATTCTCAGCGTTCATAAAATATTTTTTAAAATGTAGGTGATATACCACACATGGCCAAAGCCGTTTGTATTAATCCTTTATAGCTTTGCACAGCATATAAAACAATGTTCCCAAACTGTCCTAAGATATTAATAGGTTCAGCAAAAACAAAAACAAAACCAAAAACCTGGTGTTAGCAATATTTTTCTTCAAAAGTGCATTAAAAATATATATGTAAGGAAGATACTAAGCACATTTCTCTTGTTCTTAACATGTATTATGCAAAAGTCTGTCTTTATGGAAGAGTGGACAATCCTAAGAGCAGACAAAGTTTCATGTGTTACTTGAAGGATAAATGACTGGTGCTAAATATATTTGTCAACACAGAGTCAGGATTAACCATTTTACCAATTTATGTTAAACTTTGATGTATGCTGACATTCCATGATCTTCAGTCTTTGTTATGAACATTTATGATATAATCAAATTGTGATTATGTTTTATAACGATTATGTTTTCCTTGAGACCATGTTCACTACCTACATGCCCATTGTATTTCATGCCTATTATATTTCACAAACTCATGTTGATCTTTCATCACATTATGATATGTATTTTGAGGCCCAACATGTTTGGGAAATACTGATCTAAAACTTGCTGCCATGTTGGTAGCTTGGCTTTCTAGTTTCTCAAAAGATATGCTAATATTCTTAATTTGGTTTCCTACTTTGTGAATTTTCATTACATGATAAGATGGATCTACAGTGTCCAGTGCACATACATCTGCAATGTTGAATGTGCATAGATTTGATGCACACTAGATGGACTTTTCTTTCACACTTGATAACAAGAAACATATAAGCAGAGTGGTTCAAGAAGTAAATTTTATGTTATATGTGTTTTAATGTAATAAAAATGCAATGGGGTGATAAGAGTACATAAACTTATAAATTGCAAAGAATAATTTTTATGATGCCATAATCATACATAAACAATACATAATCATATTTTATTAGTATGAGAAAATGCATAATCAAGACCAAAATATCCCGTAAAATTTAAACAAGAAATAAACTCATAAGACTATTTACAAAGAATTAAGTGAAAAACTAAACTACAATTCCCATGAGGAAATCATTCATTGGTGTGTTTGAAGCCCTTGGCATAGTGTTTGACACATAGTAGCTGTTCAAGGTATATATTTTTGAAGGAATATGAAGATTATTTCAGCTCTGGAGCTCTTTCCCTAGTAATCTGTTTGCTTCTTAGGACAACTTATACAACTTATACCTTTAGAACACAGTAAGACTACACCAGTATGATGTATAAAACTCTTAGTAATACCACATTAAAAAAATGAAATGTTGTTTGTGACAAATATATATGAGTAAAAAACATTTTAGAAAGCTTTGATAAAAAGTCATTTATTACAG
>NW_003852510.1:4021084-4101819 GCF_000181295.1 Otolemur garnettii
CCGCCACAACGCCCGGCTATTTTTTGGTTGCAGCCGTCATTGCTGTTTGGCGGGTCTGGGCTGGGGATTCGAACCTGCCACCTTAGGTGTATGTGGCTGGCGCCTTAGCTGGTTGAGCTATAGGCGCCGAGCTTTTATGGTTAATCACAAATCTCCTCCAGAGACTGTGGAATGACCATCTGAATGTATTGTTAAGAAGACTTAACAGTCTTCATACTGATTACTTTAACATATAGCAGTCCCTTCCATTTCTGATGTTAAAACAAGTGCTCACAATTATTAAAGTTAAAATAATGGTAAAGGCTCGGTGCTTGTAGCTGAAGTGGCTAAGGCGCCAGCCACATACACCTAAGGTGGCGGGTTCGAATCCAGCCTGGGCCCGCCAAACAACAATTATGGCTGCAACCAAAAAATAGCTGGGCATTGTGGCAGGCGCCTGTGGTCCCAGCTACTTGGGAGGCTGAGGCAGGAGACTTGCTTGAGCCCAGGAGATGGAAGTTGCTGTGAGCTGTGATGCCACGGCACTCTACCCAGGGGGACAGCTTGAGGCTCTGTCTCAAAAAAAAATAAAAAATAAAAAATAATGGTAAAGTCATTTATTCCATAACTTAAAATACAGTATAATAATAAAGTGAATCTATAATTTGTTTTTTAAAATATTGCCAATAATGAGAAAAGGCAGGGACATTAATTTTGGTCATCTTGTTATTTGAATAATTTTAAATAGCGAGATGATTAAAATCATTTAAATGGCCTGCAGAGACATGGTAGTGACCATGGGCAAAGTCCAACACAGGGGATATAATAACTTTTTGCTTCTGTAATTACATATGGCACTTTTAGCTACTGTAGACACTACTTCAAAAGAGACCTCAGAGGAAAAATTTTCTAAGCTGAGCAATACAAAGGAGTGCATTAACGAGATGCAGACTGCGACTCCTCCTCCTAGCTTGTAACCAGTGTGCCCCCTTTTCTCTCCCAGGCTATGCTTAGCAAGGGAGGCTTTTAGGCTGAGATCATATAAGAATGGCGAGTTACTTAGACTTGCTAGTAGACTATTTCAGTGTTAGTGGGAGGAATGAGTGGGTGATGCACTACATTTTGGTCACTGTAAAACATTCTAGACATTTTCTATGCTTATATTTACATATACACTTAAAAAAATAGCACCATATGGGGCATCCTACATCATAGCCTGCTTTTTAAAAATTAAAATATATATATGTTATGAACTTCCTTTTTCATCATTATTTTTATACAACATTCTTTTTTAGAGTTACTTAAAATTCTGTTGTACATGTGATGCTCCACAACTTACCCAACCAATCCTCTATTGTTGGCCATTAAGTTTTTTAAAACTCATTTATTCACCATTAACAATGTTGCCACTGAGTCTGAACATAAATCCTTAATTCTTTCTTTGGGATAAAATCCTAAGAGTGGAATTTGGTGTTTCACAATAAGGATTTTGAATGATTTCCTGGAGAAAACATTCGGCTCCCAAGAGCACAGATAGGGATGAGATCAGAGGCAGTAGGATGGACGTTTTCATATTAGGGGAGCTTCTGAAAAGAGTCTAGCCTAGGAAGTTTAGAAATATGAATTAGATATTAGAAAAATATATTTGCCACCTTGGACTTAGATAATTATTTTAAACTAAAGGCAGGAATATAGATGGGGCAAAGAAATCTGAAGGTTAACATTTTTTGAGCATTTTTGAGTATTTATTATGTATCAGGCAATGCTCTGAGCACTTTTCATGGATTATTTCACTTTAGTCCTACCATAACTCAAGAAACAGGTAAGAAACAGGCAAGAAAAACTAAACAGCTTCCCCGGGGTCTTGCATCTGGTACTACATGTGGCAGAACCCAGAGCCATCTGTGCTCTTAACACCTGTGCATTGCTGCTCCCATTCAACACACTGGGCTAAGAGGCAAGCTGGGAAAGCCTCAGAGTGAAAGAGTCTGCAGTGCACACGACATGTTTCTAAATTCTACTTCTATCACTTTCAAAAGTTTTAATTTGCTATATTTATATATACACATTCCGTCTCACTATTAGTAGTAACTACAGTGACTATATAACCTTAAGGATTTTAGTATTTTCTACTAATCATGGATAAGTCATTAAAAAAAGTTCTGTGTTAATTATAAGGTACTAACTACATCAACTATATCTACATTTTTAAGTACTAAATTCTGATAGTGTGAGTAAACAATTCATTTGTGTGATTATAGTTGATCAGGATGTTGTTGAATTCTTACTGGATAAAATTTTTATGTAACAATTAGCCTGAAAGTCAATTAAAGATACACAGACAGCTACAGGGAAGGTTATGGAACTGTCCTTTCTAGGAAGAAGTTCTAGATAGGTTTTGATTTTCACACAGTACATACAAATTTTTATTCTAAATGAACACATGGCAGTGTTCAAGTCAACATATTCATCAGAAAATGTGGCCTCACATAACACTGTTTCCTCCTTTAAAATAGCTGAAGACATAATATGGATATTGATTGATATTGAAGTGTTATGTTACTCAAGGCACACACGAGTAAATGAGGGTTATATCTGTCCAATGACAAATTGGAACAGATGTTTTATTTGTCCACATTGCTGCTTCCTTCCTCCTTCTTCAAACTTCTCAGCTCCTTTTAAGTTGCAAAGAATAGCATAGCACAGTGGTTAAACACATGGATTCTGGAGCCAGACTACCTAGGTTCCAATCCCGACTCTGCCATTTACTAGGGTATGACTTAGAGTTTCTTAGTTTCTCTGTGCCTTAGTTTCTTCATCTGAATCTCCAGATCATATCTCCACCTTTGACTACTCCTCAGACTGTAGATTTGTATGTGCAATTGCCCAATTAGTAACTCAGCGTGGCTGCTTAACAGGCTCCTCAAACTTAACATCACCAAATAGAACCTGCCTCATGCCTACTCTTCCCTGACATGTAAATGGCAACACCACCCAGCCTTTACTCAAACCAAAAGTTTAGGAGTTATTCTTAATTCTTCTTTTTCCTCACTCCCACACTCAATCCATCAGTGAATCTTATCAATTTTCCTTCTAAAACAAATCTCAAATTTGCCCACTTCCACTAGACTTGAGTGGCCCAAGCCACTCATCATGTCTGAACTCCTGCAATGGTTTCTATACCTGTCTCTGATCTTCGACTCCTACATCTCTAAAATTGAATATCCCTTCAGCCAGAATGATTTTTTTAAAGCCTAGATTATATTAGTTATTCCTTTATTCCAAATGCCCCAATGACATCTCATCACATTTAGAATAAAAGCCAAACTCCTTAATCTGGCCTTCAAAATCTTATATAATTGGGTGCTTGCAGTGTCTTCCCCAAATTCATGTCCTGGGACCTCAGCATGTGACCTTATTTGGAAAGAGGATTTCACAGATGTAATTAGGTTGAGACCATATTGGCTTAGGAGAGCCCTAAATTGAATGAGTAGTGCCCTTATAAAAAGAGGAAAGAACACATAGAGGCCGAGGAAATACAGAAACGATGGCCATGTGAAGACAAAGGCAATGATGGAGGATGCAGCTACAAGACAAGGAACACCAAGGATTGCCAAGAGCCACCACAAGGTAGGAAGAGGCAAGGGAATATTCTCCCCTAAAGCCTAGAGTCTTTGGAGAACGTAGGCCCTATTGACACCTTGATTTCACACTTTTAGTTTCTAAAACTGTGAGAGAATATGTTTATGTTGTTCTAAGCTACAATATTGCAATATTGTCCCAGCACCTTTAGGAAACAAATGCAGGTGCATTTAGAACTCTCCGACCTCAACCTTCTATTGCCCTCCCTTTGCTTTCTACCCCCTGGTCACACTGCTCGCCTTCTGTCCTAGGTGTTGGAACACCAAGCTTGTGCTCATCTTAGGGCTTTTTCACTAGCTGTTCCCTCTGCTTGGCTTACTCGTCCCTGACCTTTGCATGGATCCCTCCTGTCATTCAGATCTAGTTCAAAGTCACTCTTTCAGAGAGACCTTTCTTAACCATCCAATCTAAAGTAGCCTCTCAAAGCTCTCTATCCCATCACTCTATTTTAATTGTCTGCTTTGTACTCAATACAATCTGGTGTTTCTTATTTATTTATGTATTTACAGAGTTTACTGCAATCTCCTCAGTAGGGTCATTATGAAAGTTTTGAGATACACAAAAATTCAGAAACAAAATTGGCATGGAAGCCCTCTCTGCAACACCAGTAAGCCAAGCAAGTTGAAACTTGCACAGGTGAATCAGAAAGGATATTGTCGACTGTGTTTCTTGGAAGTGAAATAATGGGCCATAACACAGTCTGTCTCAAAACTTTTGTAGTGACCCATGTATATACATGCACACACTCCTCACATACTTACACATTCACTAGAACAGCATGGTCCAAAATAGTAGCTACTACCCAATGTCAGTATTTAAATATAAATTTAAATTAATTAAAATTAAATACAATTTTGAAATACACTTTCCATGGTGCAACAGCCCTAATTTCAAGTGCTCAATAGCTGCATGTGACCAGTGGATCCCATAAGGCATCGCATAAACATAGAACTTTTTCATCATTACAGAGGTTCCATCATTCAGTGCTATTCTAGAAGATAGGCACCAGGAAAAGAGGAATCTTGTATCCTAAGTACTTTGAATTTGTCTGGCACATGATAGATGCCAAATATTTCTTGAATGAAGAATGAATGAGGTTTCAAGAAAAACATTGTGCATTAACGTGAATGAACTTTGTAAAAGTAAATGCCCATTTTTGTTGCTGGAAAGCAATATGGTTTTTAGGAGGAAGATGACCTCAGTTCATCTGGACAGAATTTCTATAACCACATCTGTCACTGATTATTCTTTTTGTTTATTTGCTCAATAAACACTCAAAACTAGATCTTGTTTCAAAGAGGATTTCAACAAAGGCTGTCATCCTGAGTGATGGCTTTTTTGGCTTATAAATAAAAACTGTTAGTAAGGATCCATTGAGAAGTGGGAGGAAGGCAGATGGGGGTGTGGGTTGAATATTCTCTTCTGAAGAGACAGTGTTATCAATCTCACATCTTTAGTAATAATTGCTCTGTGCTTTGATTAATGTGGGAGTAAAATGTGCCTGATGTAGCAGTGTGTATCTGAAGCACTCTGAGACAAGAAAAGTCAAAAAGTATTTTAATTTTAAAAGTGAACTTTAGGCAAGAAAGGAATAAGATTACTTAATGTAAAAGATAACGTAACTATATTATTGCATTAAAAGAAAAATCAAGAAACATACTTTTGTCAGACTTGTAGGACAAATAGAGTCAGTATGTTTTTTAAATCATTAAGTCTTGGTTATAAGTGTCCTGGTATGTTTTTGAATCTTCACAATGAAGTTAAGATGAAAACTTCTGAATGTCTGATACTGTTGATTTTTCTCTTTCTATCCCATTCTTCTATTTTAATACTCAGACATATGTCAAAGCTCTTAAAAGGAAAGTCATTGATTATCTAACGGAAAATTGTTGTTTATTAATAATGAAGAATTATTCAAGAGAACCTTTGATTGAAAAAGCTATGGACTGACAAGTAATCTGAAGACCAGTTTTTTCTGGGTGAACTTGAATAATACTTAGTAAAACTTACCCATTTTCTATCACAAAATTAGGGTTAGGGAACTGTAGAACTGCCATAATCACAACTTGGTCTGAAACTGTTAGAAGCTCCATGTACTATCACATAATTAAAATATAATATTCCTAAATAATAAACTTTATGGCTTTAGAATCGTTGCCAATCTTTTTATATGGGACTGAAATAGAGGAAACTAGATAGAATAAGACTTCTTTGCTATGAAATAGAACAAAAAGGGATGTATACCTGTATGTGTGTCTATAATAGAATGAAAGGAGAGAAAAAAATTAAAAATTAAAAATTATGAGAATATGCCAGATTTCAGAAATTAAAAAATAGAACCTTAATAGAGTTTGGAAAGTTTGGCTGAGACTCCAGGTGATTCCCTCTAAAGTCCCCAAGAGGGATATCTCAGCATTTCTGTGCTGTGCTGTGTTTAATGGCCAGAGGCCCATGAATGGTAAAGATGCTCTGTTAGAACTGAGTCACGTCATCCCCACTGGGGTGCTCATGAGAAGCAAGAAAGGAGTGTGAAGGTTGTAGCTCAATGATTCTTGGAATCTTGATAAACAGTGCCTTGGTTAAAATCACTCAACTTCAGATCCTTCAATGTAGTAAGGAAGGAAGTCTTTTGGCCATGGACAAAAGCAATGAGGAAAACAGGAATGTCCTGTTTGGGGGTTCCTCTGCACAGCCCACCTTTTCCAGGAAGTGTCTAGCCTCTTGTAGAGTCAATATTTATTCAGAGAAGCCACTGCATTTTCCCTTGTTTGCATGTTTTTCTGCCATAAGTGGGAAAAGAGAAGCCAGGAGAACAGAGCCAGGAGGCATGAAGGGATGGGAAGAAGAAGGGAGAAACAAAACATGGCAATAAGGGACATTTATGAGGATTCCAGATAGGCCTGGAAATCAAGATCCCTCGGAGTCATGCTTATGAAAGGGAATCTGGTTTACATGTATTTAGATAGATGGAAGACAGATGGATAGATAGATAGATAGATAGACCAATACACAGACGTGAAGCATAACTTATAAAAATATGCTCTCCATAAAAAATCAAATGTCATCCTCTCTTGTGTACAATCAAAAGAGCTCCATTCCTTTCTCCTTTGAACATTCAAATGGGCATGGACAAAAAAAGTCCTGATTTTTGGCACAAGAAGGGAGTTGGGATGGAGCTGTTAAGTTCCATCTGCCACTGTTAAGTTCATGAGCAGGAGAAAGAAAGTAGAGGAAGGAGAGAAGACAGATGATTCTGCCAGGGGTGCTACCCAGGAGCTACTTAAATGTTTGGGGAAATTACAGAACAGGGTTTACGTCTCGGTTTGGCCCCATGGCTCTTCTAGACTTACTTGAAAAGAGGCTGAGTTTTGAGCAGCCTCATTGAGTCCACTTTACCTCCACCTCTCTCTTCCCTATTTACTGCTCCTACCTTCTATCTTCCTGACTCTCTTTACTGAGTGGAGAGGGAAATTGCTGTGACAGCTCTCATTGTGATTCTTTCTGTTTTTGACCTCCAGCTTCTTATCCCAGGAAAAGCTTTGAGGACCCTACAGGACTCCTAGCCCTATTTTTATCTCTGCCAGGCACTCACTGTGCCTGGAAATTGAAAGAAGGAAAAGGATTAATGGCATTATTTTGCTGACTCTGTCTTAACTCAACCCTGAACCAAAAGGTAGATAGATAGGAAAACAGTGAAGAAACAAAGGTTGTGCAAATAAATAACTGTTCTGTTTTTGAGAAAATCTTTTCATGACAGCTCTCAAATTGGATAAGTAGGATTAGCACTTTATTTCATAAGCCATCTGCCACTGTTAAGTTCAGTAAATCAAATAGATGAAAGCCTCTAAGTAATGTTATTCCACAAATGATAACAGCAATACCTGTCATTTGGGTATTGCAGAAATTGGAAATAAGGGCTCAAAAGAACCAATGTCCTGATGGTCTAGTTGCTGCACCCTAAAATCTAGTCACCAGACCAATGTTCCTTACATTTTTTTTTTTTTTGAGACAAAGTCTCACTCTGTCACCCCAGGTGGAGTGTCATCATGAGCTATGTCATCATAGCTCACTGAAAAACTCCTGGGCTCACGCCATCCTCCAACCTTAGCCTCCTGAGTAACTGGGACTGTAGGCACACAGCATTGCCACCAGCTATTTTTGTTGTTGTTGTTGTTGTTGTTGTTATTTTTAGTAGAGATAGATCTTGCTGTTGCTCAGGATGGTATTTAACTCCTGAGCTCAAGAGATCCTCCTACCTCAGCCTCCCAGAGTGATAGGATTACAGGTGTGAGCCAATTCGCCTGGCCTAATGTCCCTTAAATTTCTTTTCTAGATATTTCAGTTCCCTATTTCAATTATTTCCTATCTTCCTTCATGCTTTATTCTAAATCTACATTCCTGCAAATTCTTAATTGGGCTTTCAAAGCCCACCTCTAGTTTCCCACCATCCCTTATAAGCTCTGTTCTGGTAAAAGAAAATACCTATAAATACACTATTATCAGCTTGTTATGCTCCTTGCTTCTTTGGGTCTGGTGCCTTTCCTCTGGAATGTGCTGCTTGCTGTCCACCTTCATCTGCTTCACAATAGTTGAACATCTAGGCTCAGATCCTCTAATTGCAAGGCAGCCATCTCTAAGTGTAGCCTAGTTTATATTTCTCTCCTCCAACCTCTACAGCTCTGAAAAGAATATGCATTTTAGGCTCTGCGCCCATAGCACAGTGGTTATGGTGCTGGCCACATACATGGGCCAGACAAACAACAATGGCAACAAAAAATAGCCAGGCATTGTGGTGGGTGCCTGTTCCTTGGGAGGCTGAGGCAAGAGAATCGCTTAAGCCCAAGAGTTTGAGGTTGCTGTGAGCTATGATGACACAGCACTCTTTTGAGGGCAACATAGTGAGACTCTGTCTCAAAAGAAGAAGAAGAAGAAGAAAAAAAAAAGAGTACACAGTCTAGCTTGATTATATACACTTGCTCACTCTTAAGTAACATGTAAAAGAGGTTTACAGTTTAAACAGCCTAACAGCCTGGTATAAAGTAGTCAGCTCATAAATATTCATTCATTCACTTGTTCATTTATTCATTTTTTTAGGTTTATTTATTTATTTATTAAATCATAGCTGTGTACATTAATGCAATCATGGGGTACAATGTGCTGGTTTTACATACAATTTAAAGTGTTTTCATCAAACTGGTTAACATAGCCTTCATGGCATTTTCTTAGTTATTGTGTTAAGACATTTATATTCTATACCTTATTCACTTTTTTCTTTATTGTTATTGCATATGGATTGTTTTCTTCCACAAGGGGGGCAACTAATTAAAAAAAGTGACCATTTTGTTTCCACTCAGTATGTCCCCATTGAGGCCTGGCATCATGGAGAGCACTCAGTAGATAATCAATAACTACTTACTGACTAAATGATTGACTGATGCATTTTGCATTTGGATTCCAAGGACAGATGCCCTTGAGGATGCCCCAGTTTTCTTACAAATAATTTGAAATGGACCTCAACTGCATGGTGGATAGTTCACTGATGTTTTGCAGATGGGAAAGTTGAAATACAAAGAGGATTAAAATACTCTCAAAGTCAAGTGGGGGATTAGTGATAGCTACAAGCTAGAATTAGAGGCTAGGCATCCTGACTGCCAGTCCATTGAATCTAGAGTCATTGAACCATGCTTTTTTTCTGATGTAGGTAGGTGTTTTTCACCTACAAATCTTTGATGTTTAAGCTATAGCACATTCTATATGAGTCGGCTTCTCTTTCTTTTTTGTTTTTTAGTAATTCTTATAGTAAAAATGGATGTAATTATCTATTATGGTGTTGCTTTTTGTTTCTTAGTTGCCCTTCTAAGGTCAGGAACTGGGTCTTCTATGCCCTTACATTTTTGGTGTCTAAGACAGTACCTGGTGCATAATAGATGCTTAATAAATATTTGCTAAATGAATGAATGTTATCAGAAAAAAAGATTTTTCTAGAACATGAGCAATTCGTATACCTAAATCCTTTTTATAGCATTGAAGATAGTTAAATGTTTAACCTGTCTTATTTAATTCGTAACAACCTATTCTTAGTGCTAAATCATAATTCCTTTGCCTAATTATTGTCCTTTAGGGATTAATAAGAAATTGAAACCACTATAACATCATCCTGGATTTGATTCCTAAACTATAGGCTAAACTAGGGTTTAATTTCCACAGGTAAGAGTATAACACTTACATATTTAAGGAAAGAAAATAACTTCTCCCGACTGAAATAAGAGGTAATTTAAGGAGACAGAATTAATGGCCCCAAGTTAGCAAAAAGACATTTTAAACCTGACTCATCTTATGAAAACCTTATGGATTTCATAACTGATGATTAGCTTATCTTAATCAGTTGAACATCCATTTAAGGGACAAATTGATTCGCTCCTTGAATAATTAACAGAACATTAAGTGCCATCACTTTGTGTTGAAAAAATTGTTTTGATTAACAGCAAATATACACAGTTCAATGTGATGACATTAAATGGTATTATCTTAAATCATTACTTATTTTTCTTTCAGAATTATAAGGAGGTATTTGTAGCTAGTTCAGTGACCAATGTTTGCAACTTTAAAAAATACAATTTTTATTTTTTTGGCTGACATTACATTTATTATACCTGTTCCTTAGAGAATGAGAGCACAATACTGCACATAATGTGTAAAATAATAACATTACTATATGATCAATCAGTTTGTATTAATCTCTACTGAATAAAATAGTGAATGACATAGTTCTGAGACACAGAACAAGGAAAGCAATTAAGTATTAAACTTTTACAATCATTTAAAAAATTGGTGAAGAATTAAAGGAGGCAAGTTGTTAATGGAGAGAATGGTTATTAAATGGCAAGAATGTTAAAATGGGGAAAATGGTTATTAAAGACATCAAGAGGGCAAGACGTCAACAGGGCAAGATTCATGAGACAGTAGAAATTACAGAATTAAACAATGTGTAAATATAAAAGACTTTACCTCCTTCATGTTTACATGGATGGAGCTGGAAAATATTCTTCTTAGCAAAGTATCCCAAGAATGGAAGAAAAAGTATCCAATGTACTCAGCCCTACTATGAAACTAATTTATAGTTTTCATAGGAAAGCTATAACCCAATTTTAGCTCAGGAACATGGGGAGAGGGGAGAGGGAGGGGAGAAGAGGGGAGGGAGGAGGGTGGGTAGAGGGAGTGTGATTGGCAGGATCACGCCTATGGTTCATCCTATAAGGGTACATGTGAATCTCTCTAATTGTAGAATATAAATGCCTTAACACAATAACTAAGAAAAAGACATGAAGGCTATGTTAACCAGTTGGATGAAAGTACTTCAAATTGTATGGAGAAACAGTACACTGTACCCCATGATAGTATTAATGTACACTGTTATGATTTAATAAAAAATATTAAAAAAATAATTTCCAGGCTAAGCCTGGAATATTTACAGCAACAACAACAACCAAAAAAAAAAAAAAAAGAGTAGAAATGAACAAGACGTTGGAAAAATGAAAGATGCAAAAGGCTTTTCTTGCTGAAGCCGGTCGAAAGAGATATTCAAATGGGGAAGAACAAGTGGGACAGGGATCTTAAAATCCACAGCAGGTCAGTAAAGTTGTTTAAAGATGTGCTGTGTCCGTAGTCCATAGAAAACTCGTTAAATTGCTCGGACACATAATTAAAGCTAAACATTCAGAAGGTTAGGCAGCACCATTCTGAACCAGATGGTAGTGATTCTGACTACACCTTGGGCACTGAGGAGCTAATTAGTCTTTGCAGGAAGGTTGTGCAGGTGTCAGTCAATTCCGAAGTTAGTGCTGAGCAGGACAGGTTAATGGATATGTTGGAATATTTCAAATTGATGAGGCCTGAGGGAAGTTTCAAACACTATTTGCAGGAGTTGAGAAACTTAGAGAACATGAAGGAAATTTGATTCAGACCTGTTTCTGAAAGTCTACAAGTATGTACTGTGTGTTTATCTTTTTAATTCTTCATCTCAAATAACCAGTCCCAGTAAGGATTAGTTTAAAAGAGAACTGTTCTGTAGGCTCCAATCTATGGATTATTGAACTATTAATCTGAAATTATTATATTATTAATATTATTATATTTTATCTATTCACTAAAGGATGTTTGGGTGTGACAATGTAAATACTGCCTGAAAGGTAGCAGAGACCACATAATTCCTGAGAAACAGTCAAATAACTTGAGTTCTACTAGACCAGACTTCTCAAACATCACAGTTCGTAAGTTTTGCCTGGCTAAAAAGTTGAAAATATGGATTCCCAGGATCACCAGTGATTCTGATTCAGTTATGTTTGGGGTGGGAATTGGTAATGTATACTTTAACAAATACTGATAAGAGATCTGAAAAGCCCTGCACAAGCCAGGAGTACCTTGAGGGTAATGATAATTATTTATCTTTTATAGTTCTTTTAGGATCTAATGTGCTGATGCTTAGTAATAGTTAATAATGATTTGTTGAGTGAATAAATAAATAGGTGAACCTCATCACATGATTATTTCTCCCACCAGCTTATTCTCACTTACTATCAAATTATTTTTAGGTTCTGTAATGTCTGCCTAGAAATACTAGATTTAAATCATTATCATAAACAACCCAATCATGTTTTATAATTGGGGTTTTGTGAATTTAATCATTCAACATTTAAAAACTCACACTATATCCCAGAAACTGTTCTAAATACTTGGGCTATATTGATGAAGTGGACAAAATTCTCTCCTGCATGGAGCTTACATTCTAGAAGTATGAGGTTTTAAATTATTTTCTGGGAATATAATTATATGTTATAAGTTATTCACACCAAAGGGTTTCTTATAGAGTCTTGAATTAAGCAAAAATTTCATTTTGGCAACTTTTAAAGCTCACTAAGGAGAAGAGAGATTGGCTTAAAGCACCGGAGAGTTTTATTTTTGCACATAAATATTTATATGTATAAAGGGGTGTGTGGTTAATTATAAGCGACAGGAGGAGAATGACAGATGCTTAGATCCTCTGTCCCCATGGAGAGACAGACCTTGCTTGTTGGAGTGTGGTGGCACATCATGTGGTCTGTGTACTGAATCACTGATTTGAATATTGCAGCAGCTGGAGTGCAAAGTATATCAGCAGATACTATAGGAGGAGGAGTGCGTGTGTCCTGACTACAGAGTAAGAATAAAATAGGTTTGCACAGTTACACTAAGCAAGGGTGCTGACGGCCCTTTCATTTTTATATTTCAGTTTCAAAGGAAAAATAGAGAAGGGCAACTGGACAGTCTAGGGAGCATAGGCTGGGAACAGGAAGGTAAATGAGTAGGGAACCTGGTGTTGCTTCCTAAATCTTAAATTTCTATTTCAGAGGGAGAGAGAGAGAGAGTCCCCTTCCAGGGAAAACCTACTTTGAGAATTCACTTCCACTTCCCTAATGACAGCACGAAACCAAACAGGTATAGTCCCCACTTTCATGCTCATGAGGCAAATGAGGAGAAACTGCAGCTTTCTTCAGCAACTTGCATTTTATTGCCTTTGCTTTTGTTGCGCTATGAAGTTCAAATTCTTCTCTCAATTTTCCCTTAACAGATAACATCCATAAGAGTTTTCTAGTTTACGCCAAACAACCCTTGCATTATTTACTATTATTTCCCCTATTTTGAGATGGGGAATCTGAGACACAGGGTTTAAAGGATGTTCCACAAAGACCACGCTCAGTAAGTGACAGACCAGAGGCTAAACCCAGGTTCTCTGGTCACAAAATTGTGCTGCCCTTCTTACTTTCACTCCTTTTATTGTTGTTAATGTTACTGTCTCTCCTTTCCCTTTGTAACTCTAAAAGTCAGAAATGGCCGAAAAGCTGGAGGAATGAGGCTGGGGTGGGAGGTGAAAAAGTGGTTTATGCTGATGGTTAGAACTTTTCTACTTACAGATACAGTGTTGAAAAGGAATAGGAAAAAATAAAAAGCAGCTTTAACAGAAGTCTGAATTCAGATTGCAAATGAAAAGATAGATACACTCCATATTTGAAACAACAAAGTTGATAAAAACCTTAACTCCTTTTCTGAATAGTCTAGATCTCTATCACCTACATTAAAGATTTCACATCATCTGGTGAACTTCTTGGAAAGGTTGCCTGGTTAAAAAGTATCCCCCAAAGTTCCCTGATATCAGAAGAAGAGTCAGAAGACCCACCTCAATCTCCACTGAAAATATACATGATTTTCATCAGGAGTGAGAGCACGTGGTCATTTAACAAGCTGATACCTGGTAAGTCTGAGTCACGACTCACTATCCATGTTGACACCACTGCACTTTGTAATGTTCATGTGGAAACAGCAGGGAACAGTGAGCTGTATTCCATTCTGCTTCGTGCCTCATCATCTAGATGGTTGGCTGTATCAAAGCCAGTAATTCTGATGTCAGAGGCGAGAAAACACAGCTGGATTTGCAGGTTCAAGGGGAAAGAGGGAATCTATAAGGCTTAAAGTTCAGGAGGAAATTGCCTTTGGGCTAGTGGATAGAGCCAACTAGAACTGATGGAGAGTTTTTAATGTTAAGTCCTGCAGCAACATTTCTGTGTAATTGCCTTTTGGGGCTATGGCAGGATTTGAATCCTCTTTATCTCACACCTGCTAACAGGACTGCTGGTGCCAGTGAACTAGCTATTGTGTACTAGGTCCAGAGGAGATTTTAGCATGGGCATATTAGACTTCCCAAAACTCCTGACTGTTACTCTATACATCTTCTGTTATCCCTGGATTTCTGGTGACTAACTTGAAACCAAAAGTGCAAGGATAGAAAATAGCTTAGAAGACCAGTTCCTAGGAAGTTGTTGATAAAGATTTTATTTTTATGAGTATGTCAGTGTAATTTTGCACTTTGACTAGGATGTGAGAAACCCATTTTTTTCCTGGCTTGGTCATGCTAAGGCTAGCAAGAAATCTAATTGCAGGCATGTGGGACAAGGGAGGGGGGAGAAGGGCCATTTCCTTCCCAGGGCTTACAATAATGTAAGATGTAATGGATGAAAGGACCTCAGATTTTTATTGTATTATAGTTGCTGTTAAGATTTTTATTGTCCAAGTCTACTTGCTCCATTTGAATGTGAGAAATCCCTTACACAAATTTGCTCATGGCTCCAAAAGCTGTGGCACCTGGTATCCATGTTTTGCTACATTAGACATCTTACCACTTCTGGGCCACTGTGTGGAAGTGGGGTGCATGTCTTCTATCCTTATCTGAAACAGACAATATTCCTCTCCCCCTCTAAAAAGCTCACAGCTTATAGGAATACCTCTCTCTCTCTCTCTCTCCTTCCCTTTCTATCTTTCCCCTCCTCCTCATCCTCCTTACTCAAGCCAAGTACCCAAACAAAGATCTGGAGTGAGATGGTGGTAGTGGGAGGGGTGTTGTCTTCAGGATCTCTTCTGAAAAACAAAGAAGCAACCACAATAATCCCCACAAAGCAAGGGAAACTGATCATACAGGCATAATTATTCTTGGAGGGGAGGAGGAAAATTTCCCTTTTATTCTTTGTATTCATTCTCCTACTGCAGCAAGAACAAGGTAAAATTAATATCTCAGTGAATCATCCTGCCACAGAGAAGTAGGTGACTTGTAGGTTATTGAGGCTCTGTGATGACTTGTGGGCTATGTGCACACTATCTATGATTGAATCAAGTTTGGGAAGGTAGGACCAGAGAATGATGGAACAATGATTTGCAGATGAGTGCTTGATCCAGGAAGATTCAGGCCATACTTCACTGGGGCCATAAAGGTGGTATTGTGTCAGGAGAGTAATAAATCTAGAGAGGGAGGGTTATTCATACCTAAATGTGCAGGACCAATAAACAGTATTTCTGTTGCCAGGAATCCTTGCATAGAAGTGGGAATAAAATGCTTAAGCAGTCATCCCTCTGTGATGCTGCAAAAAAGACAGTTTCTTCCACAGCTGCTGCCGCAAAAGGGGTGCTATGGATTTCAACCCCTAGGAATTAACCTATGTAAATGACTTCTGGGTAGCAGGGAAGATTTTTTCAAAAACCACTCAGCCCAGGAGTAGCTCTTTTCCTGCCAACATTCTGGGTGATTTATACACATACAACTGTTCCCACTGAAGAGTGCAGAGAAGGAACTTAGCAGCAGAAAGTGACTGTAGAACTGGAGGCAGGAGATGTCCCCTGACATTGTAATATTTGCACAGAAGCAGAGTGAAAAGATCATTTGGACCAACACAAACGTTTATTTTAGCTAAAATAGTACGCTGATGAGATAGAGTTAACAGTTAACACTTTGGCTACTTGATTTTTATTACTGTCTATTATTATTATTAGAGACAGAGTCTCACTTTGTCACCCTCAGTAGAGTGCCATTAGCATCAGAGCTCACAGCAACCTCAAACTCTTGGGCTCAAGTGATCCTCTTGTCTGAGTCTCCCAATTAGCTGGGATTATAGGTGACGACCATATTATTTGTAAATAGTAACTACTACAGGGCCCCACCTGTGGCTGAAGGAGTAGGGTGCTGGCTGCATATACTGGAGGTGGCAGGTTCAAACCTGGCTCTGGCCAAAAAAAGAAAAAAAACTGCGAAAAAAAAAAAAAGGAACTACTACATGCTTATTGTACTTATGATATGTGACAATAAAATAAAGAAAAAAAACATACATTAGTTACAGTTTTGCTAACAGCTTATGGTAGATTGCACAAATGTCTACAAATTTGCATCCTCATCATAGATATACTGCTGATGGTGCCTTCTGACTTGACGCTGATGTAGTACATATGACTTTAATTGGATGATTGAAAATGGCGTGACGCAGGCATACTGGAAAAGTGTTTGAGTAGTGGGGTTGCACTGTTGCTTCTTTTACAAGCCTGAACTGTCATGTGAACAAGCCTAGACTACCCTGTGGAAGGATGAGAGACACGTGGTGTAACCACACCCCTACTCCCATCATCAGAGCCAATAATAAGCTGAACTCCAGAGGCAGGATGAACTACCTGACCAGCTACTGACGATACATACTGGATGGAGGAAGCTGCATTAGGACCAGTGGAAAGCCCACCCTAAATTATGACCCAATTGTGAGCTAAATAAATGGTTCTTGTTTTAAGCAACTAAGTTTTGGGATATTTTGTTATGCAGCAATATATAATGGATATAGTTCTTTATACATATGGCTCATTTCATGTTCACAACAGTCCTATAAAATAAATATTATTATCACTCTCATCTTACAGATGAGGAAGCAGAGGCAAAGAAGGAATGAGAACATGGCCCATGTCACACAGCTTGTAAATAGCAGGACTGAAACTGAGACGCGCTGATTCTAGCATTCATACACTTAACTGTTATCATGATTAAATGTTAGGTTACATATTAGGTAAATATTTATAAAACCAACCAAAAATTGTCTTCAAAAATGGCTAAATTATTCTCTTTTTTAAAAAATCACTTTATTATTAGGTATGATTGACATATAAAAAGCTGTATGTATTTAGGGTATACAACTTAATGAATTTTTTTTTTTTTTTTTGAGACAGAGTCTCAAGCTGTCGCCCTGGGAAGAGTGCCGTGGTGTCACAGCTCACAGCAACCTCAAACACTTGGGATTAAGTGATTCTCTTGTCTCAGCCTCCCAAGTAGCTGGGACTATAGGTGCCTGACACAACACCCAGCTAACAACTTAATGAGTTTGAAGAGAAGTGTACACCTTTGAAACCATCACCACAGTCTATGTCTATTACCTGTAAATGTTTTCTGCAGCCCTCTTTATTTATTATCATTGTCATTATTACTTTGTGGTAAAAACACTTGACATAAGATCTACCTTCTTAGCAAATTTTTAAATAGTACAGTACTGTTAACAGTACATATGCTGTATAGTAGATCTCTAGGACTTATTTATCTTGAATATCTGAAATTTGTACCCTATGACTAATACCTTCCCATTTCCTACTTACCGAAGCCCCAGGTAACCATCAGTCTATTCTCTGATTCTTGTATGAGTTAGGCCATTTTAGATTCCTCAGATAAGTGATTTCATGTAGTATTTGTCCTTCTGTGTCTGGCTTATTTCACTTAGCATAACGTCCAGGTTCATCTATGTTGTTGCAAGTGGCAGAATTTTCTTCTTTTGTTAAGATTGAATAATATTCTATTATGTGTATATACCATATATACAATTAATTCTTTCACTTGTCTCAAAAATGTTTTGCATTAAAGAGAACTTCCCAGTGAACTTCTGTCCATGATGGAGTTAACAAGGACCATATTCACTCACCTTTCTCAATAACTATAAAACTGGACAAAATAGTTGAAATAGTAGGTTTTAGGAATTGGACAAAAGGTGGCACAGGGCAGTGAGTCTTGAGATGAAGAAAACCAAAGAGGTAAAGCTCCAAATTGTAACTGTTTATTATCTAGAGAGAGCTTTCAGGATGCATTACAGGGAAGAAGAATCCAAACAGAAACTACAATTACTCTGAGTTGAAAAGACATAGTTGAAGTTTAATGTGGGAGAGGTGAGAGTTTTATAGAGGGGAATCTTCAATTATCTTCAAAGGGAAACCTTGAGTCTTTGCATGAAAAATTATCTATTTCTGCAAGTGAGAAAATTCTGGAAAAGAGTGGGTAGATTGCATAGGCTTGGGAATGGTTAGTTGGTATTCTCTCTAGCCAAAGTAGTAAGACCTTCTAAGAAAGGTGAATCCTTAGAGAGACCCTTAATAGTGAGACCAAACTAACCCTACTGAAAGTTGGTTTTTTTTTTTTTTTTTTGACTTGGCACTAACAAAGCTTAGGAGCAAAACCTGAAGTGGTCGAATGATTCTGAGTTACTTAACTGCATCTTAGAAAGAAAGCTTAGCAATATTTAAAGGAATACCACAAATCTAGAGCCCAACAATTTAAACTATAAAATGTCTCACATCCAGCAAAAATTACCAGGTAACAAAAAAGCAGAAAAATATGATACATAACACAGAGAAAAATTGATAGAAGCATAGCTAGAAACAACAGAGGTAATGGAATTATCTGACAAAGACACTGAAATGCCTATTTCCATATATTTGAGAGGGGAGAGGAAAGCATAAAAAAGGACAAGACAAAGGGAAGATAAAGAAAAGACCCCAAGCTTCAAACAATGAAAAATACAACAGAAATGAAAACCAGATTGAATGGGATTAATGGTAAATAAAACTTTGCAAAATAAAAGATCACTGGATGTGAAGACATCACAGTGTAAACCATCTAAAATGAGGCATATGGAGAAAAATGTCAGTAATGAGAAAGCCATTGGTTTGTGGAGCACTATCAGATTAGATGTATAATTGTAGCCCCAGAAGCAGAAAATAAAAAAGAGGGGACAGATACATATTAACAGAATAATAGTTAAAAATTTTCAAATACAATGAACACTATGAATCCACAGATCCAAGAAGTTACATGTATCCCAAGTGAAAGAAACAGAAGAAAACTATACAAGGCTCTCTTGAAGTCAAATGATGAAGACAATCTTAAAGCAGCTAGAAATAAAAGACATATAACATACAGAGGGACAAAGATATGAGTGATAGCATACTTTTTGTTAAAAAATCAGGCAAATCAGATGACACTGAAATAATATCTTTATAGTATGAAAGAGGAAAACGATCTATCAACCTAGGACTTTATACCCAACAAAAATATCTTTCAAAAATAAAAGTCAAAAAGATGTTCTTGTAAAAACTGAAATTGACAAATTCATCATCAGTAGAGTATAATGCAAGAAATGTAAAATAAAATTCTGTAGGTATATAAAGCCAACCACATCAATGTTCACATTAAATATAAATGACCTAAATTAAAAGGAAGAGATTGTCAGATTAAATTAAAATGAAAGTCTTCCACAAATTAACATGACCCCTGTGAAAAACAATTATGAAGTTACCTCAAAGAACTAGAATTAGACTTACCATTCAATCCACCAATCCTTGTGGGATTGGGTCTAATGATAAAACCAAAAATATTTGTACCCCTGTAATACTTTGAAATAAAAAATAAACAAAGTGCCCCTCGGCGCCAGGTTGGGAGAATGTGTTGGTGCTCGTGGATGCTGCTGTGCTTTGCCCTCCTGTGGGTGTTGGGCATTGCCTACTACATGTACTCATGGGGTGGCTCTGTGCTGGCCAGGGGTGCTGGTGCTGGCACCGGCAGAAAAGAGGACTGGAATGAAATCAACCCTGTTAAGAAGAAAGACCTTCATCACAGCAATGAAGGAAATGATGGAAACAAGGAAAATACTGATTAAGTGGAAAATAACCAAAAGGAAATCCAAAAACAGAATCAAATAAGAGATGAAAGATATGAAGAATATAGAAAGGATATAGCAGAGCTGAAGGAACTGAAGCAATCAATTAAGGAACTTAAAGACGCAATAGAAACTATCAACAACAGATTAGACCATGCAGAAGGAAGAATCTCAGGGGCAGAGGACAAAGCTCTTGAGATAACTCAGATAGTTAAAGAGGCAGAAAAGAAGAGAGAGAAAGCAGAACATTTACTGACAGAATTATGGGACTTTATGAAGCATTTAAACATATGAGTTATAGGTATCCCAGAAGAGGAAGAAGAATGCCCCAGGGGAATGGAAGCCATACTTGAGAATATTATAAATGAAAATTTCCCAAATATCATCAAAGATTCTGACACACTCCTTTCAGAGGGATATCGGACCCCATGTCACCTCAACTCTAACCAAGCTTCTCCAAGACACATTGTGATGAACCTGTCCAAAGTCAAGACAAAAGAAAAGATTCTTCAAGCTGCCAGAAGTAAGCGCCAGTTGACCTACAGGGGCAAATCCATCAGGGTGACTGTAGACTTCTCTAATGAAACTTTCCAAGCCAGAAGACAATGGTCATCTACCTTTAATCTACATAAATAGAACAATTTCCAGCCCAGAATTCTATATCCTGCTAAGGTAAGTTTTAAAATTGATGGAGAAATCAAATCATTTACTGATATACAAACACTGAGGAAATTTGCCACAACAAGATCAGCTCTACAGGAAATACTTCAACCCGTTCTACACACTGACCATCACAATGGATTAACAGCAAAGTAAGAACTCAGAAATTAAAGGACAGAACATAACTTCCACAATGATGCAAAAGATAAAACTAAGCAATGGACGCTCACAAAATAAGGTGAATAGAACACTACCACACTTATTAGTTATCTCAATAAATGTTAATGGCCTGAATTCCCCACTGAAGAGGCATAGATTGGCTGACTGGATTAAAAAACACAAGCCATGCATTTGCTGCCTGCAGGAAACACATCTAGCTTCAAAAGACAAATTAAAACTCTGAGTTAAGGGTTGGAAGACAATTTTTCAGGCAAATGGAACTCAGAAGAAAAGAGGAGTTGCAAACTTATTTTCAGATACAGCAACTAAAGTAAAAAAAGACAAAGATGGTCACTCTATATTGGTCAAGGGAAAAATACAACAAGAAGACATTTCATATCTAAATATTTATGAGCCCAATTTAAATGCTCCCAGATTCTTGAAACAGACATTACTCAGTCTGAGCAATATGATTTCCTATAATACCATAATAACATGGAACTTTAATACTCCTCTTACAGAGCTGGACAGATCCTCTAAACAGAAATTAAATAAAGACATAAGGGACTTAAATGAGACCCTAGAGCAACTGTGCTTGATAGATGCATATAGAGCACTCCATTCCAAAGATAAAGAATATACATTCTTCTCAGCACCCCATGGAACATTCTCTAAAATTGATCATATCCTAGGAGACAAAACAAACCTCAACAGAATCAAAAGAATTGAAATTTTACCTTGTATCTTCTCAGACCACAAGGCATTCAAGGTGGAACTCAACTCCAACAAAAATGTTCAACCCCACACAAAGGCATGGAAATTAAACAACCTTCTGTTGAATGACAGTTGGGTGCAGGAAGAAATAAAAGAGGAAATCATTAACTTCCTTGAGCATAACAACAATGAAGACACAAACTACCAAAACCTGTGGGATACTGCAAAAGCAGTTTTGAGAGGAAATTTTATCGCTTGAGATGCCTACATTTGAAAAACAGAAAGAGAGCACATCAATGAACTCACAAGCCATCTAATGGAATTGGAAAAAGAATAATCGAAGTCTAAACCCAGCA
The DNA here is from genome assembly GCF_000181295.1 of Otolemur garnettii. Lineage (NCBI taxonomy): Eukaryota > Metazoa > Chordata > Mammalia > Primates > Galagidae > Otolemur > Otolemur garnettii. The sequence goes on from NW_003852510.1 coordinate 4,042,908, forward strand.
GAAGAAAAGAAATATCCAAAATTAAACCAGAGATCAATGAAACTGAAAACAAAAGAATCATTCAGAAAATTAATGAAACAAGGAGTTGGTTTTTTGAAAAAAAAAAAGATAAACCTTTGGCCAGACTAACTAGAAATAAAAAAGTAAAATCTCTAGTAACCTCAATCAGAAATGATAAAGGGGAAATGACAACTGATGCCACTGAGATACAAGAGATCATCTCTGAATACTACCAGAAACTCTATGCTCTGAAATTTGATAATGTGAAGGAAATGGATCAATATTTGGAATCACACCCTCTCCCTAGACTTAGCCAGGAAGAAACAGAGCTCCTGAACAGGCCAATTTCAAGCACAGAGATTAAAGAAACAATAAAAAATCTTCCAACAAAAAAATGCCCTGGTCCAGATGGCTTCACACCAGAATTCTATCAAACCTTCAAGGAAGAGCTTATTCCCATACTCCAGAAATTATTCCAAAAAATTGAGGAGGAAGGAATCTTCCCCAATACGTTCTATGAAGCAAACATCACCCTGATACCAAAACCAGGAAAAGATCCAACTAAAAAGGAAAATTTCAGACCAATTTCACTAATGAATATAGATGCAAAAATTCTCAATAAAATACTAGCTAATAGATTACAGCTTATCATCAAAAAATCATGATCAAATATGTTTCATCCCAGGGATGCAAGGCTGGTTTAATATACACAAGACTATAAACATTATTCACCGTATCAACAGAAGTAAAACCAAAGACTATATGATCCTTTCAATAGATGCAGAAAAAGCATTCAATAAAATCCAGCATCCTTTCTAATTAGAACACTAAAGAGTATAGGCATACATGGCACATTTCTGAAACTGATCAAAGCTATCTATGACAAACTCACAGCTAATATTTTATTGAATAGAGTAAAACTGAAAGCTTTTCCTCTCCGAACTGGAACCAGGCAAGATTGTCCTCTGTCACCATTACTATTCAACATAGTGCTGGAAGTTCTAGCCAATACAATTGGTCAAGACAAGGAAATAAAGGGCATCCAAATGAGAACAGAGGAGGTCAAACTCTCCCTTTTTGCAGATGATATGATCTTATACTTAGAGAACCCCAAAGATGCAACCATAAGACTCCTGGAAGTCATCAAAAAATACAATAATGTTTCATATAAAATCAATATCCACAAGTCAGTTCCCTTTGTATATGCCAATAACAGCCAAGATGAGAGGCTAATTAAGGACATAACTCCCTTCACCATAGCTTCAAAGAAAATGAAATATCTAGGAATATACCTAACAAAGGAGGTGAAGGACCTCTATAAAGAAAATTATGAAACCCTAAGAAAGGAAATAGCAATGGATATTAAGAAATGGAAGAACATACCATGCTCATGGCTGGGAAGAACCAACATTGTTAAAATGTCTATACTTCCCAGAGGAATCTACCTATTCAATGCCATCCCTATTAAAATACCAACATCGTACTTTCAAGATTTGGAAAAAATGATTCTGCATTTTGTATGGAACCAAAAAAACCTCTGTATAGCTAAGGCAATTCTTAATAATAAAAACAAAGTTAGGGGCATCACCATACCAGATTTTAGGCTGTATTACAAAGCCATAGTGGTCAAGACAGCATGGTACAGGCACAAAAACAGAGACATACACATTTGGAATCGAATAGAAAATGAGGAGATGAAATTAACATCTTGCAACCACCTAATCTTCGATAAACCAAACATACAATGGGGGAAAGACACCCTATTCAATAAATGGTGCTGGGAGAACTGGATATCCACATGTAAAAGACTGAAACTGGACTCACACTTTTCCCTACTCACAAAAATTGATTCAAGATGGATAAAGGACTTAAATTTAAGGCACAAAACAATAAAAATCCTCAAAGAAAGCATAGGAAAAACACTGGAAGATATTGGCCTGGGGAAAGACTTCATGAAGAAGACTGCCGTGGCAATTGCAACAACAACAAAAATAAACAAATGGGACTTAATTAAACTGAAAAGCTTCTGTACAGCTGAGGAGACAACAACCAAAGCAAACAGACAACCTACTCAATGGGAAAGGATATTTGCATATTTTGAATCAGACAAAAGCTTGGTAACTAGGATCTATAGACAACTCAAATTAATACACATGAAAAAAGCCAACAATCCTATATATCAATGGGTAAGAGACATGAATAGAATCTTCTTTAAAGAAGACAGATGAATGGCTAACACACATATGAAAAAATGCTCATCATCCCTAATTATTAGAGAAATCCAAGTCTAAACCACCCTGAGATACCATCTAACCCCAGTGAGAATGGCCCACATCACAAAATCTCAAAACTGCAGATGTTGGCGTGGATGTGGAGAGAAGGAAACACTTCTACACTGCTGGTGGGAGTGCAAACTAATACAATGTTTTTGGAAGGAAGTATGGAGAACCCTCAAAGAACTCAAGTTAGACCTCCCATTTGATCCTGTAATCTCTTTACTGGGCATCTACCCAGAAGGAAAAAAATCCTTTTATCATAAGGACACTTGCACTAGACTGTTTATTGCAGCTCAATTTACAATTGCCAAAATGTGGAAACAGCCTAAATGCCCCCCAACCCAGGAATGGATTAACAAGCTGTGGTATATGTATACCATGGAATACTATCCAGCCATTAAAAAATGGAAACTTTACAGTCTTTGTATTAACCTGGATGGAAGTGGAACACATTATTCTTAGTAAAGCATCATAAGAATGGAGAAGCATGAATCCTATGTACTCAATTTTGATATGAGGACAAATAATGACAATTAATGACATGGTGGGGGTAGAGGAAGGGGAGAGAAGAGAGAGGAAGAAGGAGGGAGGAGTGGGGAAGGGATTAGCAGAGAGAGAGAAGGAGGGAGGGGTGTGAGGTCTCGATGTGTGCCACACCTTTGGGGGGCAAGACACGATTGTAAGAGGGACTTTACCTAACAAATGCAATCAGTGAAGCCTGGTTTCTTGTACCCTCAATGAATCCCCAATAATAAATTAAAAAAAAAATAAATAAAGTAAAAATTACCAACTATATGCTACTTATAGGAAACCTAATTTAATGCTTTCCTACTATAGGAAAGACAGGTAAATTTAAACTAAAAGTACATATAAAGGTATACAAGCATTACTTAAAAAAAAAAAACCTCAGGTGATTATGTTCATTTTAGATAAAATAAATTGCACAACAAAAAATGCGACTAAGGATAATGATAAATTGATCTATCCAAGAGGTCAAATTCCAAATATGTATGGGCACAACAGAGATTCAAAATACATGGTACAAAAACTGATAGAAATGAAATTAGAAATCCACAATTATAATTAGAGGTTTCAATATTCCTTTCTCTGTAATTGATAGGTAAAGTACATAGAAAATCATTAACAGTATAGAAATCTTTACAGACTACATGGTCATCAGTGTAGAAAATCCTAAGACATCTAGAAAAAACTACTAAAACTTGTGAGTTTAGCAAGGTCACAGGATACAAGGTCAATGTCCATTATGTTTACAATTAGAAAAATTGATTGTATTTCCATATACCATTTGAAAATTTGATTATATTTTTGTGTACGATCTTCATTTTTTGCAGATTATGTATTTTTGAATTTGCCTACTCACTAACATTTATTTGTAACTCACATCTATACTCATGGTGCTCTTACACTCCTTTCTGAACAGGCACTGTGCAGTAAAAATTTAACGCACCTGATGCTCACGTTCCCTGCTGACACTGAACAAGGTGACATTCGGTCTTCTTATTTTAGTTCTCATACTGTAAATAAGTATCCCTTTTGTGTCTATTTACTACCACATTGTGTGACTTATTGTGCTTCTTGTTGAAGATTTTGCTGTTTGAAATGGCCCCTGATCATACTGTTGAAGGGCTAGGGCCACTTAAGTGCAAGAAGGCTGTAATGCCTTACAAAGAAAATACGTGTATCATATAAACTTTGTTCAGGCAAGAGTTAGAGTGTTTTTGGCTTTGATGTTAATGAATCAACAATATATCTTAAATAAAATGTCTTTAAACAGAAATATACATAAGACAAGATTATGTATTGATCAGTTGAGAGAACTGTAACTAGAGGCTTACAGGGACCTGCTCTTCTCTTTCCTTTCAATCAGTGGTTTCAGTAGTTGGTAATTCAGTGTATTCAGAAACTTTATAGAGCTCACCTACTGTGAATAATGAGAACTGACTGTATTTATAATAAACAATTAGAAATTTAAATAGGCTTGGCGCCTGTGGCTCAAGTGGCTAAGGCGCCAGCCACATATACCTAAGGTGGCGGGTTTGAATCCAGCTCTGGTTGCCAAACAACAATGACGGCTGCAACCAAAAAATGGCCAGGAGTTGTGGTGGGTGCCTGTGGTCCCAGCTACTTGGGAGGCAGAGGCAGGAGACTCGCATGGGCCCAGGAGTTGGAGATTGCTGTGAGCTGTGATGCCATGGCACTCTATCCAGGGGGACAGCTTGAGGCTCTGTTCTCAAAAAAAAAAAAAAATTTAAATAAAAACAATACCATTTACAATGGCACCAAAAACTATGTAATATTTAGGAATGAATTTGGTAAAATATGTACTAGACTTGTACACTGAAAACTATAAAACATTGTGAGAAATTATTATTTAGAAGATCTAAATAAATGGATCATACTCACGAACTGGATGATTGAATATTGTTAAAATGTCAAAATCCTGTCACTCTTTTTGGGATAGAAACTGATAAATTTATTCTAAAATTTATTTTTCTAGAAATAATATCTAGTATAGGCAAATCTCTTTTCAAAATAAAGAATAAAGTTGGAGGACTTTATTATAGTATCTGATCTTAAGACTTACTAAAAAGCTAAAAGTATTGAGATGGTGTAATTTTGGCATAGACACATAGATAAACAGAATAAAACAGAGTCTGAAACCAGACTCTTGTATAAACTGATTTTGACCAAGGTGATTCAGTTAAAAACTATAATCTTTTCAACAGATACGCGGGAATAATTGGATAACTATATGCAAAAAGAGCTCCTCAGGTGCAATTTAGGAGTTACTATATACATAGATATAAATTAGAAACAAGATTCAGGGTTTTTAAAGTCCTTATAGTATGATGCCTGAAAGAAAACTCTTCCTGGTATACAGTGTTTCAACTCTCAACACATTTTCGGTACTTCAAGTTCTGAGATGATGACTTAAATTTCTGAAGATTGTTGTTATTAAGTACATAGTGTGTTACTTATTAGTTTTCGTTGAAGAGCTGCCTCTTTTCTGGTACTTTAGCAGCTAGTCTCACCCACACGTATCTAAGGTACTTGTAATAGGGAATATAGTAGAAATCTCTGACTGTATTTTGAACATGCTTAACTTTGACTAGAGAAAAGGAAATATGTTCAAGGCAAGTGAGAGATCCATTTTGTATTTCATCGTGTGTAAATCTGGGTTTAGCTCACCCAGCTTGTTGAATGATCTATTATATTACCATTTTACCATAAACTTCACACACTTTGTTTACATTTTTTATGTTGACTTTTTTTTCAGTCTTTAGACATGATTTTTTTTTGCTATGTTCTATATTGTGGTAAATATTTATGACATAAAATTTGTCATTTTAACCTTTACATTTTGGAAATCCAGCCACATTACAGTCATGTGTTCTTCAACAAGAGGGATATGTTCTGAGAAATATGTTGTTAGGTGATTTTGTCATTGTGCACCTGTCATAGGGGGGCGCTTATATAAACTTACATGATATAGCCTGCTACACACCTCGGCTATGTGGTATGACCTATTGCTTTTAGCCTATGAATCTGTACAGCATACTATACAAAATATTGTAGGCCGTTTAACACAATGGTAATAATATGTGTATATAAATGTATATAAACATAGAAAAGGTAATGTATTGCACTGGCAATGTGATGATGACTAGAACAACCTTCCTAGGTGAGAGGAATTTTTCAGCTCCATTATAATCTTATGGGACCACAATAGTAAATATTGCCCATCACTGACGGAAACATTTTTATGTGGTATGTGATCATACCTTCACAATATTGTACAACAATTACTACTGTTTCCAAACGTTTTGCTACACTACATAGTGACTTCACAATAACTCCTCATTCTTCTCCCTTAAACCCCGGGTAAACTCCAGTTTATGTTCTGTGCCTATGAATTTGCCTATTCTAGATATTTCATGTAAGTAAAATCATCCATTTGTCCTTTTGTTTCTGGCTTCTTTCACTTAGCATGTCTTCAAGGGCATCCATTTTGTAGCATATGTCAGAATATCCTTCCTCCTTATGACTGAAATATTCCATTGTATGTTTTATCTATTTATTGATAAATACTTTGAGACTATGTATATAGGGATACCTCAGAGATATTGTGGGGTTACTTTCAGGCAGTTCAACAAAGCAAATGTTGCAAGAAAGAGACTTGCACACTTTGTGTTCCTGGTGCATGTAGAAGTTGTGATTACACTATAGTATAGTCCAAGAAATGTGCAATAGCATTATATTCTTTAAAATGTACGTACCTTAATCGAAAAATTTTATTGCTGAAAAAATACTAAAAGTCATGATCTTTTTGCATTAGATGTTGATGGCTATTGCCTGATCAGGGTGGTGTGGCTGTGGCAATTTTTAAAGATAAGACAGCAGTGAAGTTTGCTGCATCGATTGACTCTTTCTTTTCCAAAAGAGTCCTTGATAGCCTGTGATGTGCTTGATAGCACTTATCTAATGATAGAACTTCTTTCAAAATTGGAGTCAATCCTCTCAAACCCTGCCATCACTTTATCAACTAAGTGTATATAATATTCTAAATCTTTTGTTATAATATCAACAATGCTCACAGCATTTTCATAAGGAGTAGTTTCAAGAAACCTTTCTTTGCTCATCCCTAAGAAAGAACTCATCTGTGAAAGTTTCATCATGAGAGTACAGTAATTCAGGCACATCCTCAGGCTCCACTTTAATTCTGGTTTCTTTGCTTTTCCACCACATCTTTGGTTATTTCCTCCACTGGAGTCTTGAATCCCTTAAATCTATCCGTGAGGACTGGAATCAACTTCCTCACACTCCTGTTAATGTTAATATTTTGACCTTCTCTTATGAATTATAACATTCTGAATGACTCCTACAATGGTGAATTTCTTTCAGAGGTTTTCAATTGACTTTGCTCAGATTTATTAAAGGAATGACTACATACAGCAGGTGTAGCCTTATAAAATTTATTTCCTAAATAATAAGAATACAAAATAATTAAAATGTGGGGATAAGCTAGAAGAAAGAAAGAAAATCTGTCTGTTAGCAACAGATCATTTTCTCAGTCTTCTTCTCAGGAGTAATTTTGACTTCTCAGTAATTTTAAAGTCAAAATTACTCCTTGATCCAGGGGCTGCAGAATGGATGTTGTGTTAACAAGCATGAAAACAACATTAATCTCCACATATATCTCCATTAGAGCTCTTAGGTGTCCCGTATTATCAATGAGCGTAATATTTTGAATGGAATCTTTTTGTCTGAGCAGTAGGTCTCAACAGTGAGCTTAAAATATGTAGCAAACCATGCTATAAACAAATGTGCTGTCATCCAGGCGTTCTTGTTCCATTTATAGAGTGCAGTCTAGGTAGATGCAGCATAATTCTTAAGGGCCCCAGGATTTTTGTAATTCACTAGCTGCATTAGTTTCTTTTTCTTTTCTTTTTTTTTTTTTTTTGAGACGGAGCCTCAAGCTATCCCCCCTGGATAGAGTGCCATGGCATCACAGCTCATAGCAACCTCCAACTCCTGGGCTCAAGCGAGTCTCCTGCCTCAGCCTCCCAAGTAGCTGGGACTACAGGTGCCTGCCACAACGCCTGGTCATTTTTTGGTTGCAGCCATCATTGTTGTTTGGCGGGCCCGGGCTGGGGATTCGAACCCGCCACCTTAGGTGTATGTGGCTAGCGCCTTAGCCGCTTGAGCCACAGGCGCCGAGCCAGCTGCATTAGTTTCTAACTAGGGAATCAACCTGCCCTTTGAAGCTTTAAAGCAAGGCATTGACTTCTTCTCTCTAGCTATGGAAGTCCTAGATGAAATCTTCTTCCAATCTAAGGCTGTTTTGTCTACATTGAAACTCTGTTGTTCTAGTTGGAGATCATTCTCCTTAGTAAAGTATCATAAGAACAAGGCAAGTATCTTATGTACTCAATACTAATATGAAACCAGTAGATGAATAAATACGTGCCCACATAAGAGAAAAACACAATTAAACCCAAGTGAGGAGAGGGGAGGAGGGAGAAAGGGAAGAAAGAAGGGAGATTGGTGTGCTCTCACCAAACTGGCACAACGTAAGGGTATATGGTGCACCTCCTGGGGGAGGGGCATAGCTACAACTTGGAGTTTAGCTAACAAATGCAAACAATGTAACCTAATCATCTGTATCCTTATATTAATCTAAAATTAAAAAAAGAAAAGAAAAAAAGAAAATCTGTTGTTCTGGCACAAAACCAGAGGCATAGACCTATGATTAGAACAGAGAACCCAGAGATGGAATCATCCTCATAGTACCATCTGATTTTTGACAAAACAGGTAAAAACATTAACTGGGGAAAAGAATTCCTGTTCAATAAATGGTTCTGGGAAAACTGGACAGCCACATGTAAAAGACTAAAATAGGATCCACACCTTTCACCACTCACAAAAATTAATTCACAATGGATAAAAACCTTAAACCTCAGGCAGGAAACTATAAGAATCCTAGAAGAAAATGTTGGAAAGACTCTGACAGATACTGGCCTAAGCAAAGATTTCATAAAGAAGACTCCCCAAACAATAATAGCAACAACAAAAATAAACAAGTAGGGTCTGATCAAATTAAAAATCTTTTGCACAGCCAAGGACACAGTCAAAAGAGCAAGTAGACAGCCCACAGAAAGGGAGGAAATATTTGCATGCAATACTGATAACCAGAATCTGCTGCAAAAACTGAAGCAGATCAGCAAGAAACAACCAAACAACCCCATTAAAAAGCACGCAAAAGACATGAACAGAAATTATTCAAATGAAGATATACTAGGCCAACAAACTCAGGAAGAAGTTCTCAATGTCTCCAGTGATTGTGGAAATGCAAATTGAGATATCACCCAGCTCTAATAAGAATGGCTCATATTCATAAAACAACAGTTGCTGGTGTAGATGCAGAGAAAGGAACTCTCATACTCTCTTGGTGGGAATGCAAACTAGCACAACCTCTATGGAAAATTGTATGGAGATACCACAAAGACCTAGACCTACCATTTGATCCAGCAATCCCATGGATGGACATACCCAAAGAGGGGGAAAAAGGCATTTTATAAAAAGGACACCTGCACTGGAATGTTTATAGCAATATAATTCACAGTTGCAAAGATATGGAAACAACCCAAGTGCCCCCCAATACATGAATGGATTAATAAAATGTGGTATATGCATACTGTGGAGTACTACTCAGTCACTAAAAATGGCAGTCTAGTATCTTTTTGGACAACCTGGAGGGAACTAAGATCCATTCTTTTAAGTTAAATGTCCCAAGCATAGAGAAACAAACACACATACTCAATAACAAACTGGAACTAATTAATCAACAGTTAAATGCCATATGGAAGCAAATCTCAATGACAAGCTGGAGGGAAGAAGAAGAGGGGTGATTAAATTCACAGCCATTTGATACAGGGCACACTATCTGGGTGAAGGGCACACTTACATGTATTAACTTTGACTCAATCTGTACAAAAACAAAGTAAAACATGTATACCCCCTAACATGAAATTTAAAAAGAAAAGAAGGACATTATAGATTCAAAAAAAAAAAAAAAAGAAAGAAAATCTGTTGTTTAGTGTGTCCGCCTTCATCAATGATCTTACTCAGGTCTTCAGGATAACTTGCTGCAGCTTCTACATCAGCACTTGCTGCTTTACCTGGCACTTTTATGTTATAGAAATGGCTTCTTTTCCCTGAACCTCAGGAAGCAACCTCTGCTAGCTTCAAACTTTTCTTCTGCAGCTTCCTTACCTCTCTTAGCCTTCATCGTAGGCCCTTGGTTTAGATTAAGCTTTTGCATAAAGGAGTGTTGTGATTTGTTTGATCTCTGTCCAGACCACTAAAACTTTCTCTGTGTCAGCAGTAATGCTTTTTGGCTTTCTTACCATTCTTGTGTTCATTGGGGTAGCACATTGAATTCCTTTAGAACTTTTCCTTTGTGTTCACAGCTTGGCTAATTGTTTGGCATAAGATGACTAGTTTTTGACCTGCCTCAGCTTTTGACATGCCTTCCTTATTAAGCTTAATCATTTCTAGCTCTTTATTTAACTTAAGAGATGTGTGACTCTTCCTTTCACCTGAACACTTAGAGGCCATTGTAGAGTTATCGATCGGTCTAATTCCAATATTCTTGTGTCTCAGAGAATAGGGAGGCCTAGAGAGGAAAGGAGAGATTGAGGAGTAGCTGATCAGTGGAGCACTCAGAACATATACATTTACTAATTGAGTTTTATGTCTTGTTTGGATGCAGTTTGTGGCATTTCCAAACAATTATGATAGGAACATCAAAGACCAGTGATCCTAGATCACCATAATGGATATAATAATAGTGAAAAGTGTGAACTACTGTGAGAATTACCAATATATTACATAAAGAGAGCAAGTGCCATTGGAAAAATTGCACTGATAGACTTGCTTGATGCACGGTTGCCACAACCTTCAATTTCTAAAAAATGCAGTATCTGTAAAGTGCAATAAAGTTAAGTGTAATAAAAAGGGCATTAAAACTAGGAGTTGAATATAGATTTGGTTTTCTGTTATGATACAGCCTTGAGGCTCTACTTTAAGAAAAGTGTTATGCAGAAATCTAAATATAAACCTAGATAAATTAAGAACCTATTATTCACATTATAAAATAATACTTTACAAAAAATGTTCTTAAATAACAAGATTTTTTTTTAACATTACAGTTTCCTTGGTACATTTTATTGGTCATTAATTACTTGATGGATAGTCTAGGGAACTATTGCCAAATGCTAATCAATCAGAAATGAGGAAAAAGATTTTATAAAATAATAGAGTAAATCATTGGGAAAGCACAACTAAATTATATTCCCTTTTCCATAAATACAGGTATTCTAGAAGTGGGTTGATTTAGGCTGGAAAAATATTCTTCCTTGATAACTTAGGAGACATGTTTTAGAAGTCTTGCATTAAAAAGAAACTTGTCAGATGTAATTAGGAGATTCACTGAACTTTAGAACTGGAGACAAGAATCTTATTTTTGAAACAGTCAGACCAGGTAAAATAGGTTATGCTAAATGTTGTGAGCACAGAAGTGCTGCTAAAATCCAACTAAAAATGTTACAACAGTTATTTTTATTCCATCAAGATCTTCACACTAGATGATCCTCTGCCCCACACCCTCTTTAATTCTTCTATTTCAGATACTATATATGGAATGACCCTGTATTACTCAAGGGGCACACTGATTAGAACCATAGAAGTTGACTTAGCAACACAGAGCAATAGTAAGGGATTCGTGGAGAAAATGTGATAGAGTCCATAGTAAACACACTGCAAGTAACCAAAAATTCACTTTCTTGAAGAGCATTCTATAGAATAAGAAAGTGACAAGGAGAGATGAAAATGATACAAAAGGAAATTGAAAAATAATCTTCTATTTTAATAAGCTCTCATAATTAGATAACAAGATACGTACATGATTAAACGAGACTCAGCCACTGAGACATTGGACTGATTTAGAAAAGCAGTTCTTACTGGATTCTCCATTTACTTCTTCAGCTTCACCAATCTCTTATTTTGTATTCTCATTGCTTTTCAAATCTAAGCATTTGGTTTTTATCATCATATTCACCTTAAGCCATACCTCCTTTCTTCTTTTTCACAGACTTTCCCACATTTAGGTTGTTCTTTTCCTACAAGATACTTGAATAATTTTCCATAATAATAATAATAATAACAAAAGTAATAATATCACCTGCCACTTATGGGTTTCATTTTTGCTAGAGAGGAAGTATTTTGTTAAGTACTCTATATGATCTATTCTCATTTAATCTCCAAACATCCTAATAAGGAAACTGAGGTTTGGAGAAATCATGTGTTTTGTTCAAGATCATAGAACTCTAAGTGGTAGGGCCAGAACTTTGATACTTGGGTATGGTTGACCTCAGAGTCTTTGCTCTTAATTGTTGCATGACACCTGCCAGCCCTCAGGTTTTTATAGCTGTGGCATTCTTAGTTGTGGTGGGACCATTGTCTTGAGACTGTGGCATTATCCATCTTGGTCAGGCAGGAAAGGCTTTCCAAGATACTTGAGGTTCTGTATTACGATAACTGGGATGTAACTGTTCAAGTCTTTGTCTTCTTATACATGATTCTTTAATTCCCAATTATTCTCAGAAGATCCTTGGTAGAGTAAGTAGGCAGCTATTATTTTAAATCTTAAGTTAGGTCAACAAAAGAGAACTAGTCAAAGATTAAATGACTTGCCAGGGGAATGGAATTTGAAGGTACTGAGTAACCTCCTCTGGGCTAGGCTCTGCAGGAGAGAGAAAAACAAGCCAGATGAGATGACTGCCCTCACTCTGGGGTTCCTGCCTGGGTTCAGAGCTAGAGCTCTTAGTCTTTCCTCTGCTCCCACAATGGTTTATTTCTCTGTCGCCAATCTTTGCCCCAGCAGAATCATGGTGTCTAGTTTATCTGAGGGTACCTTGGGAACTGCCCTTGGAAGGCCACTGCATAAACCTCCACATAGTAAATTGAGGTCCATGTTTCCTATAATAGATGGAAAGAAAAGCAACAAAACAACTCATTATGCTAAATATGATTTTAATTTTCCTTAAGAAGTTAAAGCAAATGGCATGATATTTTGGCAGCTTTTGGCAGCTTTTGACAGCACCCACATTCAGTTTGATGAGATGTGTGCTCCTATTTGAGTTGTGTCCAAGAAAGGGCAGATGGAAGGCTTTTACAAAAGGAAAAAAAAATCCTGGTTAGCGTGAGCCTGGAATTCCCAATTTGCTTTTAATTTTTTTGTCTTAAAAAGTAATAAATAGGTCTTAACAGATGGGCTAACACTTGAGTTAAAAGCATCCTTTGAAAAATTAAAAGCAATGAGTGCTTTATACAAATGTAGAGAGTTCAAACACATGCAAATCATAGCAAACCACACAGGGTGAGGTTAGAGAAACAAACTTTCTGAGAAAGGAGGTTTAGAGAAATAATCTGCTGTGACCCTCCAGCACAGTTTTTCAAACTATGAGTCATGACCCATTAATAGGTCATGAAATCAATTTAATTCATTGTGATCACAATTTGAAAAAAAAAAGGCAATGGTGGTGTTTGTGCGGACAGGAACAGGAACTACTCAGAGCGTACACATGTGGTAAGAATAAATTCTGTTTCATGATGGTTTGTTTCTATTATACATTGTGTACTGGGTCATGATACATTATTTACTACATATCATGGTTTAAATATTTGTTTAGAAGATGCTGGTCTATCAGATAACTAATGCAGCTATCCTGCAACATGACTCCATTCATGGATAACTAAGGTTTATTACGGTCTTAACACCTGAGTAGTGTTTCTGAGTATGCCAACTATAGTCAAGGAAATTCTAGTTGGCTTGAGCAGAGTTGGCTAAGCGTAGCCTGTGAAAATGTTCTACTTGCCAAATGTCCTTGGCAAGGATGACTGGGCAGACTCAGGAGCCTTGTGGCTGCTGGCATGAGGTGAAGACCCAGAGAGCAGATGATCAATTGCTTTCCTTCTGTGAACCAACGCAAAGAGATACTACGTTCAGATCTGAGAGGATGGTATAATAAGTGTGTAATAGGAAGCAAGAGACTCAGAAGCCAAGCATAGTTGGGAACAACAGAAAAAAATGACAGCTTGTTTCCTTGCAAATAATTCTTAATGAAAATAATAATAATGGTAACTGAATATTTATTGAATACTGACTGTATGGCACTACTGTGTTAAGTGTTTGACACGAATTATCTTGTAACAATCCTAGGTGCCAGGCACTGCTATTACCATTTTATAGATGAGCAAATGCAGAGATGTAGGGAAATTTGCCAAAAGTTACACAGCTAGTAGTGGTGGAACCAGAAGTTAAATTTAGATTTACCACCCAAGCCTGCATCCTTCCTAATTCTAGGCGCGAAGGCGTTTTCTTCTGCCAGAGTAGACAATGAGGACTTAGTTCTATGAATATCCTTCAGTCCCTTTTTTCTGCCGCTATGCATATCAAGTCCAATAACTCCCTGTCCAAAATATGGAATATGTATGCTGTATCCATCCACCTTCTCCCTCCCCATTTCCGCTGCTTTTATTCTAATTCAAACCACTATCAGGTCTCATTTTAAGCAACAGAATAGTCTCCTAATTGTTCTCCTTGCTGTCATTTGGACTGTTTTGTAATCCATTCTCCATGTGGCAGCTAGAGGAATCTTTTTAAAACATAAATCAAATAACGTTTCCACCTAAAACCCTTAACTGGATTTCTTTTGAACTTAGAATAAGATTGAAACGTCTTAGCTTGCTAAGATCTACATAGATTAATCCCTGCCTGTCTCCCTAGTTTCATCACCTGCTGTCCTTCCACAGACTCTGATTTGGCTCAACCCTGGGGTCTTGTAGCTGCTCTTCTCTTTGCCTGGTCAGATCTTAGCTGACTTCTTCCCCCTTGCCCCCCTCTTCTATCCTACATAGATGAAGATGTGATCTGTGACCCACCCTCCTCATGACACTTTCACATTTCCTGTACCAATTGCCTCAGATTTACTTCCTTTATAGCCTTAATGTCTGAAAGAATCTTGCTTGTTTACTTGTTTGTTGTTTGTTTGCTCTTCTAAGTGCCAAAGCACCAGGGCCTTGTCTGTGTTGTCCTGAACTATATCCCTAGCCTTTAGAACAAGACCTGGCAATAGCATGCCCTAAAAAAATTGTGAATTAATGAATGAATGTATGAATTTGCTTCAGAACTTCCCAAAGGCCCATATGATATTTTTAAAATAATAATTTATTTATTTATTTATTTACTTTTGAAACAGAGTCTTACTCTGTCCCCCTGGGTAGAGTGCTGTGGTGTCATAGCTCACAGCAACCTCAAGTTCTTGGGCTTGAGCAATGCTCTTGCCTCAGTCTCCCAAGTAGCTGGGTAACTGGGTATATAGGAAAAATAATTTATTTTTAATTGACAAACAATCATACATATTTATGGGGTACAATGTGATGTTTTGATATGTGTATACATTGTGGAATTATTATAAAATCAATTAACATATCTGTCACTTCACACACACATTTTTTATGATGAGAATACTTAAAATTTACTCTTTCAGTAATTTTGAAATGTATAATACTTTATTAACTATGGGTACCGTGCTATGCAATAGATTTTGAAAACGTATTCTTCCTGTGTAACTGGAACTATGTACTCTTTGATCAAAATCTCCCCATTTCCCACTGCACACCACCTGGTAACCATGGCTACTCTATTTCTATAGGTTTGACTTTTTTGGATTCTCCGTGTAAGGGCGAGGAAGCAGTATTCTATGCCTGACTGTTTCACTTATCATGTCCTCCAGGTTCATCCATGTCGTCACAAATAACAGAATTTCCTTCTTTTTAAGGTGTGACTAGTATTCCATTGTGTACAGACACTGTATTTTCTTCATCTGTTCATTTGTTGATGGACACTTAGGTAGATTTCTGATCTTGCTAAAGGCACACATTCTGGGGACACCAAACCTGGAGAAACTAGAAATAGACCAAAGCTACAATGTTTTCCTTACCCTACCTGTTGGGTGTGGGATTTTGAAGGCAAGGGTCCCATCTAGATTGTAGACCACAGCTCCTCTTCTGGTGTGCTTTCCTCAGGACTGGCGTTTTTGCCATAACCCTGACAGACTGAAAGTGCTTGTGATATGGTGTTGGGAAACCAGAGTTCTGTGATGTCTCTGAATCTTGACTCCTTTATCTGTAAAAAAAGTTAAGAATAAATCTACCTAGTAGGAATGTTTGGAGGATTAAATAAGAAAGTGAGTATGAAAAGCAAATATTTGCTCTTACGATCACCAGTGTCTTTAGGTACTGTGGGAACGGGAAGTGAATGTGGAAATGCCTCTATCCTCCAAATTACTACCAGAAATTGGGGCATCATCCCCAAGGGTTCATTTCCCTTTATCTCCACATCCAATCACCTACCAATTCCTATCAATACTTTTTCCTCTCTACAAAGTGGAGGCATCACCATTTAAACTCTTGTATCATTTGATGTTGGGATTGGGACTCAAGAATTTGATTAGGTGAATTGACATGCCTGGAGCACAGGGATATTTTTAAAATACTTGTTTCCTTCTTTTCATCTGTACCTTTCCCCCCAGATAGCCCTGCTTTTGGGTGCCATGCAGCACTCTCTTGTGCTGTTGAGGTCAGGATGTTTTCTTGGGATTTTCAACCCTCAGTTGGTACCACCTCTTGTGAAGATGCAGAATATAGGGGTACATCTTCCTACATTCCCTCACCCCCCTCATTGCTCTTATGATTTAAATAATTGCTGAAATCTCATATGATTCCGCATAGGTACTTCAGCCGTTCTGCTTTACTCCTACCTGGCTGAAGTGATCACAGGCTTTTACCAAACCAGTCTTACATGCCTAGAGTTCTCCTTCATGCTCTTGCCCAGGAAGGCACTTATATTTTTACTGGCTTGCCTTGCACTTTTGCTGGTAATAAACTACCTTAGCTTATTTTTATTTTTTAATAACCTTAATTTCTCCCTTCTTTCTTCTTGTCTCATCTAATTAATTTTCAGCTGGACTACTGTAATGGCAGCTAAGTTGTTTTTCTGCCTTAATCTCATACCCCTCCAGTCTAACTTGCTGTTATTGTCATCTCATCTCCTCCAGGACCATGTCCTGAATTTCACAGTGACAATTGGATGGACTGGGAAACAAATTAAAACCAAAGTGATAGAGCTGGGGGTAAGGCATAGCTTCTACCCTTTGTATCCATCTCAGAGGAACTACTCTAAATGTGCTAATAGTAGACGAAATAAGAGGGTAGTGTCCCAGCAGACCAATTCCAGGTCTGACTGTGTACTAAATTGCTGGTTTAGTCAGGCAGCTCATGTCATGTCTTGAGCCTTAGTGGGCCCATCAGAAACCAAGATAGAAAATTATGGTTAAAATTTCTTTTGAATTTACTGTGTGCCAGGCACTGCTTTTAGTGCTTTACATGGATCTACCTACTATTCCAGCAGCCCTTTGAGGTAAATACTATTATCATCTATATTCACAGATGAGAAAAATGAGACAAAGACAAGTTAAAGAAATGGTCCAAAGGCACGAAGCCAGGAAGTGTTAGAACTATGATTCAAATTGAAGCAGTGGGCTCTAAAGTCTGTACTTGGATGCTGTAAAAATGAGCTGAATTAGATGAGCTTCTGGGGTCTCTCTACCTCTAAAAATATTCTTAAGTTCATGTGCTAGAGAAGAATGTTGGTTCCCCTAACAAACAAAGGGCAGGAACAGAGCTATGCGAAGGTGTGACTCTACAGCCAGTACAGTTCATCCTCAGGCCGGGAACATTGTCTAAATATAGAACCTCCCTTAACATTGGAAGGTCTGACTAAACTGGGTTAGTTGCCGGGTGAGGTGCTGGAGGCAGAGAGCAGAAAGTTGTGCCAGCTGCGCAGTAGCGCTGCATAACAATGTAGGGCAAGGTTCCTCCCTGAGCTCTGCCCTGCTTGCATCACGGCTTTCACTGCATGTCCTTTAGCAGGATTATATAATGTTGATTAAGGTAGATTACTTTATGAATCAATCTGCCTCTCAAGAGAAACCGGGGCATTTTGCCAAACCCTTTCCCACCAGAATGACAATTTCATGCCTTTCAGTTGATTCTTTTTCCGTGTGTTTGTCAGTTGCAAGGAAAGTTCCAGCATGTCTCTGATCCATGCACAGGTGGACTGTCTTTGGACATGCATAGCTTCCAACAAGGTTCCTTTTTGGCTTACTCTTTGGGAGATGTTTCTAGACCTTGAAGATACTATTGTGAGTTGAATTGTGTCCCCCCGAAGAAGTGTTTAAGTCTTAACCCCTCATACCTGTGGAAGTGACCTTATTTGGAACTAGGGTCTTTGCAGATGTAATCAAGATATGATGAGGTAATACTGGATTAGAGTGGGACCTAATTCAATAGCTGGTGTCCTTGTAAGAAGAAATAATTTGGACACAAACACATAGGGAGAACACTGTGTGATGACAGAGGTGAGATTGGAGTGATGCGTCTATAGGCCAGGAAAACTCAAGAAGTGTGGGCAACACCAAAAATCAGAAAGAAGAAAGGAAGAATACTTCCCTGGAACCTTCAGAGGGAGCATGGCCCTGTTGACATCTTGATTCCAGATCTCTAGTCTTCAGAACTGTGAGAAAAAATGTCTTTCTTTCTTTCTTTTTTTTTTAAGATAGGGTCTTACTGTCACTCAGGTTGTATGACAGTGGCAGTTGCATGATCATAGATCACTGCAGCCTTGAACTCCTGCACTCATAGGATTTTCCTGCCTCAGCTTCTTGAGTAGTTGGAACTATGAGCATGTACCACCATGCCCAGATAATTTTTAATATTGTTGTAAAGATAAGGGTCTCACTATGTTGCTCAAGGTGGTCTTGAACTCTTGGCCTCACGTGATCCTCCCACCTTGGCCTTTCAAAGTGCTGGGATTTTAGGCAGCCTATGTGTCTATTTTTTTATGCCATCCAGTTTGTGATACTTATGGCAGCCCTATAAAGCTAATGTAGATATTTCTCTAAATCTTTTTGCAGAGAAGTTTAAAAGGCTTCACAAACATAATTCTATTAATCTATGTAACACAAATTGAACATATGATGTGGAATGATGTACTGTGGCAATAGAGAGAGGGCCCTGCCCCAAAGAGCTCAGATGTACCTCTGCTACTTACTACCTCTGTGATTAAGGGGGAAATCATTCAACCGTTGAGTTTTTTTTTTAATTAAAAAATGAATCTATTGTAAAAATATTGCCATCTGCTGCATGAAATTGTTATGAGGATCAGTAATAACTTAAATTTATATAGGACTTACATTTTTGTAGGATTTGAATGTTTACAAAACAGGTTCAGATAAAAACATCTGTCATATTTGTGCTACCCAATCATCCTACAAGGTGGATAGTTTTCTTGATCTAATGTTGCTGATTAATGCAATATTTAGAGAAGCTGTTTATTTGCCAAAAGCAAGAGGGCTAGTAAGTCCCAGGGACAGGACTTTTGCTCTCCACTCTATATGCTCCGCTGTATAGTGCTTGGCAAAGCACTCATTCCATAATAAATGTTCAAAGTGTATTTGTTGAATGAATCTTTGTTTTCTGACACTTAAACATGTGACTCTTTTAGAGTACTTTGGTTGAGAGAAGATTAATCCATGACGTATACAGTTCTAACTATTCATTTATATACAGAAAAAATGTTTCTTGAATACTTTCCAGGTGCTAGACATGGGTCTAAGTGTGCCGAATTCCTGTCCAGATAGAGCTTACATTCTAATGGGGGAGACAGACAGCATAAAAACAAACTTCTATCCTGATGAGAAATTGCTATGGAGAAAATTAAACAGGGTATTGGGGATGGGGATTATGGATCAGGGAGAGGGAAATAAGGATGTTATTTTATAGAAGGTAGTCAGAAAAGGCTTCTGTGATAAGGTGACCTTTGAGCAGAGCTGTGAAGAAAGTAATGGATATCTAGGGAAAGATTATTTCAGGCTAAGGAAATAGCAAATAAAAAGTGTGAAAGTTTGCTTGACACCTTTCACGACACGAAATCCAGTGTGGGAGAGGGGTAGATTTGAGGTCAGAAAGTTATGGGGGAGACCTAGCACATGAGCCTTGTAGATCAATGACAGGAGTTTTGGCTTTTACTCCAGTGGGAAGCCATTGGAGGTTTTTGCACAGAGAATGACCTGGTAAGTCTTACAAAGATCATGATGATTACTGTGTGGAGAACAGATGGGAGGAGAATGAAGATGGAAGTTGACAAACAAAGGCCATTGGTAAAGATGGTCAGATTTTAAGTACATTTTGTGGGTAGAACTGGCAGGTAGACCAAATGATATGTCAAGAATGGCTCGCAGGTTTTTGATATGAGCAACAAGAAGAACAGAGTTTACATAGAGTTGTTTTACTTGTGAGTTATTAAGGTGGTGAATTCTCTGGGAAAAGCAGGTTTGGGATAAGGGTAGGAAAACCAGTTTTGTTTTGGACATTTTAACTCAAGATTTATCACAAACTTCTATCTGTTGGATACCCAAGTGAACGTATGAATCTGGAATTGAGGGAAAAGGTCCAGGCTGGAGATAAAATCTTGGGAATTGCTAGTATATAGAAAGTGTTTAAGTCTATTAGATCACCTGGGGTGAGAATAGATTTAAAAAAATTGTTTCTGAGTTTGAGCCCTGGAACATTTCTCCTTTTCAGGGTCAGGGAAATGAAAAGCAATAGGCAGAAGAGATTGAGAAGGAGCAGCCAATGAGGTGTGAGGAAAATCAAAAGGGAGTGGTGATCCAGAACTGGGAGAAGATGCCGGAATGTTTCAAACTCATTACACAGAAGAGAAAGGGGCAAATGCTAAAGCAATGAACTCAATTCATATTGCTGATCAGTGGTGGAGTTGGGTGAGGACGAAGTTGCTTCCATTTAGCATGGCAATTTGGAAGTCATTAATAAGTAATCTTGACAAAAGCAGTGCTAGGTGGAGATGAGACAAAATCCTGATGGCCATGGGTTCATGAGAAAATTGTAGGAGAGTTTGTGGAATTAAAGTACAGACCCTTCGGTGAAACTCTGCCATAAAAGAGGCAGGAAAATAGTGTGATAACTGGAGGGTAATTTGATGTCAAGAGGGGGTTGGTTTATTTGCTCACTGAAAGGAGAAATACTAGTGCATGCTAATGGGAATAATCTCTTAGAAAGAAGAAAATTAGTTATAAAGGGGATAGAAGGGGGAATTGCTGCAGTAATGTCCTTGAGTTAGTGAGGGAGATGAGATCCAGGCATAAAGGGAGGGGTCAGACTGAGAAAGGAGCTCAGAGAGGATTCACTGTCATGGAAGAGGAAGCAGAATATATGGGTACAGACCCTGGTAGGTTGTTTGTCATACAAGTGAGAGCTCATGGAGTTTTTCTTTGATTGTTTCTGTTTTCTCAGCAATGTCAGAAGCAAGGTCAAAGCTAAGAGTGAGGAGGGGGAAGAGATATGGCATCCAGGAGAGTGGAAGAGTGAACAGACTAAAAAGTAGTTCCAGGCAGCATCATATAAAAATATAAGAGATCATTTTGATGATCATTTTGATCATTGCTAGTCAGAAAATAAAGACTAGGAATTTCTTACATCTGTTGACAGTCCACTTATGGAAGCCATGGCTTTGAGATACAAAGAGGAATTCTTTCTGCCTTCCAGGAATTTAAAATCATGTGTAAGATGAAAATAATAATCATGTGTAAGAAAAATAATAAACACATGAAAGAGTCAAATAATAATTTAAGACAATAGAAGAGATATAGGTGGCAAGGAAGCATATAAAACTGCTGAATATGTTAAAGGTGCTCAGAAGAAGGAGAGAGGTGATTTAGAATATGGTGATTGGGCCTGGTGGAAAAGATAAATTCAGAGAGGGACAGTGGGGATAAAGTAAATAATAGGAAGACCAAAGCCTGGAGGAAAGGAGGCAGAGGTATTTTATTACCAAGTAAAATTGTCATGTAAAATATAAGGTACCCAGTTAAATTTTAATTTCAGGTGAATGGCAAATAATTTTTAGGATAAAAATACATATTTATAATATCTGAAATCAAATTTAACTTTTACATTCAAGTTTATTTGCTAAATCTGGCAACCTTAACACCAAGGTTAAGGGAAATCAAAAGGATGTTAATTGAACCAAGGGAAGGAAGCCTTATGAGGATGGAAATTGAAATGAAGTTTTGTCATTAAGACACCATTGGTGGCATTTGACACAGCATTAAAGGTAGAAGTCCAGACAACAGATATGAACTACTTTCACAGAGAGTCTTGGCAGTAAGAAAGGAGAGAAATACATCGTTTAAGGCCAAATGTGGAGATGGACCCTAGACTCTGGGCTCCTAGCCACTGGGTGGCTGTATGCATTTTAAAAATGTATGAACAATAAAGATCCTGTCTTGAGACACTCTATAAAGGCCAAACATTGGATAAACGATGAGGTCACAGACTAACTGGCTTGGTACTCAGGTATCGAGAGGGAGACAGATTACCACAAATGAAATACGAAAGAAAAAAAGGACAGAAATCATCTGTTGTCAAAATGTTCATTTTCATTCAAAAGTAGACCAAATTAAGACACTCTCAGAAGGAAACCAGACTGTAAACTTCAGATTATAAATCACTTAATAGAACACTCTTTGTCCAAGGAGGCCTGCTCTATACTGGGTTTTATTTCCTTACAACTTAGTAGATGAAAACATCATGGAGATTCCAAGAGAGTTGAGCACTGTAATGAAAGATTGCAATGGCAGAATTTTTTCCTGCCTGGCTGCTAGATTTAGAGGGCTTGGTCACTGACGATGGCAAGGCCAAGGGCTGTGCACTATCAGTGGGTGGAAGTGTCAGAATGACAGTGACATATGCTTCTCCAGTAATGTCTTATCCCTGGGGGCCTCAAGGTTCCGTAGTATCATTATAGAATATTTATTGCTGAGATGCTTGTCCCCAGGAAGAAAAGGTGGAAGCTTTACGAAGAGGTTTTTGAAAATGAGGGTTAACAGAGTGACCTTTGACAATAACTGCTAATGGATTAGTGTCAGGGACAGCTCTGTGCTCACAGACCTTAAAAATATTGTGATCTTTCTTTCTCTCTGAATGGAGTGTTCATCTTGCCAGTTCCTATAGTTAATTAGATTGTTAACTCTGTCTATTTATAGCAGCAAACACTTCACTGGCATGTAGCAAATGCTGATTATTAATCAGAGGCCTCTACTGACTCAGGGTGGAACGAAATGTAATTATTCAAATTAGTTTTAGGCCAAGGTCCAAAGACCTCATAGGCAACATCCTAATTTTGCAAGTGCTGGTTTTTGTGAACTGTGTCTGTGGAAGATGTGGAGATTATAATCTTTAGGGTAAATAGTTTAGGCATCCCCCAGAATCCTTAAAAGGATCTTGCTTTCTTCTCTAAATGTACCTATGCACCTGCCTGCTCATGACTCAAAGTCAGCCTTATGGAGAAGATCGTTATACAAAGTAGTTATGGATGTAGAATTTTAATGAAAAATCAATGAAAGTTAATTTTCATGGATGCTATTAGGGAGAGTGTTCACCAAGTCTGTTCCCTATCATATATCACAGTATATTATATTTTGGGAGAAAAGCTAAGATCTTACGTAGGTGATTATTAAAAAAAGGACAGACCTAATTCTTTCTACTAGATTTGGCCAACTGTCGTCCCCAACATTAACCATTTAGGCCTTTAGTGGAAAATAAGGATACTCAGGGTAGATAGGGTGGAGGGAGAAAACTTTAGAGGAATTCTCTGGGCAACTTGCAGCTGTTCTGCAGGGGAGGGGTGTGGTCCTTCAAGAGCTGACTGAGGAGCCCGATGAGATGAGCATTGCTGTCCCTTCTCTGCCTGTTGTGTGTTAGATGTATGCTGCCTTAAGCTGCTGCCATGGGGGGCTCAGAGCTGCCCAGGGGGAAGCTTTCTTCTGTAGAATTAGATACTTGGCATTTAAGGGTCTTTTAATTTTCATATGGATGTTCTGAGAAACCCAGAAAATGAAATTTAGACATTGTTGGTGTGGTTGGGAGGGAAACAAGTATTTTCACTGGATTACCATGTACCTGGTGTTTGTCTTAGGGATTATTTGGTACCAAGTAACAGTTACTGTCTCTTTTTAATTTTTATTTATTTTATTATTATTATTTTCATGTCAGATGGGTGATGTGCTGATGTCGTAACAAGATTTTGGGAGGCGCATCTCACACATGCGCATGAAAACCCAATCTTCATGCTTATGAACTACAAAAGGATCATCCTTTTTATTTTTTATTATTGAGACAGAGTCTCTGTCACCCTGGGTAAAGTGACATGGCATCATCATAGGTCACAGCAAATTCAAATTCTTGGGTTTAGGCAATCCTCTTAGTTCAGCCTTCTGAGTGGCTGGGATTACAGGCACTGGCCATTACGCCTGGTTCCCTTTTTTTTTTTTGTATTTTTAGTGGAGACAGAGTCTTACTCTTGTTCAGGTTGGTCTTGAACTCTTCAGCCTACGTGATTAGTCCATCTGCCTCAGCCTCCCAGAATGCTGGGATCATAGGAGTGAGCCATTGAGCCCAGCCTCAGAAATTGTCTCTTACCATGTCAAATGAAAGTGAGGGTTCTATTAAATAGGTACAAGTATGCCTTCCTAAAGGCAGGACATTCATTGAACTCACAAGAATCCATGCTAGGACTTGGAGAGCTTTGCTGTGGGGTTGCGAGTTGTCTTGGATCTGCTCCTTCTATTTGCTTGGCAAACTAACCTTCTTGGCTTGTATATAGCTCATCATGGGCGCCCCCTTCAATGGTACCTTCTGTCTCTGAGTTATAAGATGTTGCTAGTCTAGGTAGCACCCAAAGCCATCTTACTAAATCTCTTTACTTTTTTCTAAATACAGCAATTTTAAAAATTGGAATATATTTCACGTAAGATTCGCCATTTAAAAGCATATACTTCAGTGATAGAGTATATTCATTATGTTGTCCAGATATCACCACTACATAATTCCAAAATATTTTCATCACCTCCAAAAGAGGCCATATAGCTATAAGCAGCTAGTCCCAATTGCCCACCACCTGCTTACCCTGTGCAACCACTAACCTACTTTCTGTCTCTGTGGATTTGCCTCTTCTGGAAATTTCTTATCAATGGCATAATACGACATCTGGCCTTTTGTGTCTTACTTCTTTCACTCAGCTTAATTCTCAGGGTTCATCTGTGTTGTAGCATGTAACAGTATACTTTATTGCATTTTATGGCTAAATAATATTCCACTTATGGATAGAGCACATTTTGTGTATCCATTTATCAGCTGATAGACATTTGAGTTGTGTATATTTTGTGGTATATTAATAATGCTGCCATGAACATCGTGTTTTAAAACAATCTATTGTTTATTTAATCATTTTAAATGAGAAAACTATGAATTTATACATATAATGTGATGTTTTGATATACTTATATATTGTGGAATGATTAAATCAAGCTAATTATTAACAAATCCATTACCTTATAGAATTAGCGTCTTTGTGATATAACATTTAAAATATACTCTTTTAGTAATTTTCAAATATACTTGATATGATTATTAATTATAGTCACTATGTTGTGCAATAGATTTTCAGAATTTATTCTTCCTGTCTAAGGGAAACTTTGTATCTTTTAACCAATGTTCTCCCCCTTTCCTACCCCAACCCCCTCAAACCTCCCACCCCGTCTACACTGCCCAGCTCCTGGTAACCACCATTCTACTCTCTGCTTTTAAAGAACACACAGTACTGGTCTTTCTCCCTTCCTATCTGACCTCCATCTGGCCCCTAGCAAATCACTTTAAAATAGTCCTGAATCACATAAGTTGTCAGATGTTGAGAATTTTTTTTTTTTAAATTGAACTGAGCTTTCAACTTTTCTTTAGGACAAGGCACAAAACTCTGTAGTGGCTAGTAAAGATAACATGTTCACTTTGAATAGATATTCTTCCATGAAACCTGTGAGGCATATGAACACTCCAACCCATTGTGGAGCTGTTAACTGACATGTGCACCATCATGTGTTGAGTTAGTTATCACTCTGGTTCTAGCATTTGCAAAGTCAGTGCTCGGATTCTCAGGCTACTTGTTTGTTGGGACTTTAATTATTGTCCTTCTTTGTTATTTTGGGACCCAAATTCCCATTCTTTATTCACTCCTTTGGGGAATTTGTAGACAAAACCTCACTTACATTTTGCAAAATGAGTTGCTTTATAAAAATCCCAGAACGCAGTCAAGCCCATCTGTTTTCTCTTCTATATTAACTTATTTGTTGCCGTAAAGCTCCAGATAGTCTTCAGAGATATGCAGTTATAGGAAAGAAAACTGATTATGAGGGAAAGATTTTAGGGTCATTGAGATTTATTCTTCCTACACGCAAAATCTGTCTAATGTGTATAATAGCCTGAGATCACCTTGGCATAAAGCACGACTCACATTTGAGAAGCTGATCACGCAGCTCATACATGAGGGGAATAGTAAGCAAAGGATTCCCACTACATAAGGTTTAGCAGTCAGGAGCTTAAGATATTGGGATGGAAATGAGGCTGGTTGTGCAGCATTTTAACTGAGCATTACTCTGGAGCTTTTCTCTTAGTATTGAGGCTCTCAAAAATTATTGATTTGAATTTAAATGGAGAGAAAGATTTAACATTTGCCTTGCTTTCTGTGGAAGTCAAGATAAATTACAACAGCAAATCTGAACCTGAGAATGACTCTGTGTGTGTACGTACGTGTGACAGTAAGAAGGGCAGAGAGAAATTAATTGGTGTAGAGAGCTGAGTGTGCAAGGTTAAATAATGATGAATAGTAAATCTTAGATAATTTTGATTATCTTTTATTATTTTTAATAATTTACCAATATTCCATGTTAAGTAGCTGAGTCTTTGTGGTGTGACAATTCAAATGTTATGTGAGTCTGCTTCTCAGCTTGTGGATTGTGGGTCACGTTGCTTCTGCCCTAATCCTGTCTCCAAGAAGGCCTCCAAACACACAGCAGGTGACACTGATGGATGGTCTCCGCCTGACTCATTATTGAAACCCCACACTGTACACACAAAGGGTGAGATAGTTGATCACTCAGTCAGGAGTGGACAACTAACAGGTCAATAGAAATTCAACCTGAAATTGCTGTCACAGCAACTTGTTCTAGCCTTCAGCTTTGACGGACAGGTACATCACTTCACAATGCAGTGAATGTGGTGCTGAGGGACTGCACCTTAATCAGAAGTCAGGTGACCTGGAGCCCAGCCCCAGTTGGAGCTCTGTGACCTTGGGAAGATTTCTCAGTCCTTCAGAGATGATTTCTTCACCTACCAGAGTGATGGGGTGGGGATTGGTCTTTCCTAACCAGGATTGACTTGGAAAATGCATGCAAAGTTTATTGCATGGACGAAACAAAAGCTATCATCACTGCAATAAATCTAGACAGGTCAAAAATTCCTTGGGGGCATTTCTCCTTGTAGGGAACAGCAAGGGGCAGAAGAGAACTAATGTTCTGAAGGAAGTATCACATATTTCATCTCATTGAACCCCATCAATGGGGTAGATATTTTTACTCCCATTTTCCAGATGAGTTAACTGAGGCCCAGAGAAGATAAGTGCTCAAAGTTGCTCTGTCAATTGGTATTCAGCAAAGGCAAGACTGGAAGAAGTGTGTCTGATCCCAAAGCTGAATCTAAGGTAGGCAATCCTTACCTCATTGTGCAGCCCAACATTTGCTTCTGCAGTAGCAACAATCTCCCCTCCCTTACCTCTACCACTTACCTTTTATGTGACCTTGGGAGAAATTAACCCCTTTAAGCCTGGTTCCTCATCTTTAAAAACAGAATTAATACCACCCTCCTTGCAGACTTATGTGAGGATTAAATGAGTTAGTGAGCCCAGAACAGCTGCCTCACCTCTCCCCACATCCAGACCTTCTTCCTCATCCCTGCTGCTGACTCTACAGTGCTTCCTGAGTTCAACCTGTGCCTCAAGGCTTCCCTTCTTCCTTCAGCAAGAAGAATTAGAAAATGTCACTGCACATTATCTTTCCAGTTTTACTGACAAACATTTTTTGAGAAACACTCTTAGATATTTTCTAAACTAGGCAGCTAAGCAAGTTATCTGGGGGAGGACCACTCTGCAGTGGAGGGAGTGAATGTGCCTTGAGCTGTTGCTCAGTGACAGACGACTCAGGGTGGAGATTTTGGACAGCATTGGTTATTTTACTTGTATTTTCTTATCTAATCCAATATTCCTGCCACCTGCATACTCCCCAGCTTTTATTTATTTCTGGTGAGAAAGAAGTTGGTGGATTACTTGTAATTATCCTATAGTTTTGTTTTGTTCTATTTTTTTTTTTACCTAGAGACTCACTCCATTGCCCAGGCTAGAGTGCCAGGTGTCAGCCCAGCTGACAGCAACCTCCAGCTTCTGGGCTCAAACCATCCTCCTGCGTCAGCCTCCCAAGTAGCTGGGACTACAGGTGCCCACCACAATGCTCAGTTGATTTTTCCTTTTTTTTTCTTTTTAGTAGAGACAAAGTCTTGTTTTTGCTGAGGCTGATCTTGAACTCCTGGGCTCAAGCAATCCACCTGCCTCCACACCTCCTCAAGTGCCAGAATTATAGGTGTAAGCACAGCACCTGGACTTCTCTTCAGTTTTAAAAGAAGAAAACAAGTATGAAGTCACTTGATGATTTTTATTATCTATTTCAGGTTACATAAAATAAAGTGTTTGGGGGGCAGTGCTTGTGGAGCAAAGGAGTAGAGTGCCAGCCCCATATGCCAGAGGTGGCGGGTTCAAACCCAGCCCTGGCCAAAAACTGCAAAAAAAAAAAAGTGTTTTTGTTTATTTTTGTTTATGAGTTTTTGAGTGTGATTCTTCTTGAAGCAATCTCCAGGGTGAAGTCCTGGCTTCCTCTTGCACTTCGCACAGTAGAAAATGGTTTCTCTCCTTCCACCTTTCTCAATTCTTCTGCTGCAAACCACCCAATCCTTTGTTGAATGTTTTTCATTTTTCATTTTAAAATTCATCTTCCCATTTAGCCTTTCCTCAGTGTCAGAAGATGATAGTCTTCTCCGCTTTCCTGATTCCTCACACTGCTCACAAGCTGATTGATGAGATTTCTGCCACAAGAACAGTGTGTCTGCACTTTGTCTCTAGTGGAGCCTGTGACCAAAACAACCAAGAAAACATGTTGGATGTCTTCCGACAAATAGGATTGGAAAGCCATAGTGTCACTATTCTCTATTAGTATCCATTATTAATGTCACTTAATATTTATCAATAAGTGAAATGTTAAGAAAGTCTGTGAAATAGCTGTTTATTTCACTTTAAGACGTTTTAGATGCATAAATTAACTCTCCTTCTTTCTACCCGAATTCCATGTAAGAAGCCCAAACGAAAATTGAAAACATCTGCAGCAGGGCTAGAGAACAAAAAATGATGCCATCAGCAGGCCAGAAACTTTAAGAAATTTCCATAAGATAAAGCTGAAAAAAATCTAGGTTGAGGTCTTACTGTATAGTAAGAGAAACTCTTTGTCTTAGTCTGTTTTGTGTTGATGTGACAGAATACCTGAGGCTCAGTAGTTTATAAAGAAAAGAGGTTTATTATTTAGCGTATAGTTCTGCAGGCCAGGAAGAATAAGAAGCATGGAGCTGGCATCCTCTGGGCTGGTGAGGGCCTCTGCTGCTTCATAATGGACAGAAGGGTAGTGCAAAGGAGCAGGAGCAACGAGATCACACGGCAAGGGAGAGAAACTGAGGAAGACTGACTCTTTTTAACAACCCGCTTTGATGGGAACTAACCCATCCCTGTGAGAAGGAGAGCCCACTCACCCTGGCAGGAAGCCATCCATTTATTAAGGACTCACCCGCATGACCCAAACACCTCTCACTAGGCCCCATCTCCCAATTCTGCCACATGGGAGTTCAAATGTCAACACGAGTTCTGGTGAGGATAAATCGCATCTCAAACCATGGTGCTCTTATTTTATGACTTTTTGTTTTTAACAAAAACTTTGTTGCGGGTTGCATTGTGTCTCCCTAAAAGATATGTTCAAGTTTCCACTCCTAGCACCTATGAAGGTAGCTTTTTGGAAATAGTCTTTGTGGATGTAATTATTTTAGTATGAGCTAATATAAGCTCATACTGGACTAGCACTCTCATAAGAGTTAGAAATTTAGACATATAGACACAGGAAAGAAAGCCTTGTGACAGTGAAGGCCGGGATTGGAGTCATGCAGTTGTAAGGCAAGAAATGACAGATTGCCAGCCACCGCCTGAAGCTTTACAAAGTCACAGAAAGATTCTTCCCTAGAGCCTTCAGAGGGAGAATGATTCTTCCAACACTTTGGTTTTGGACTTCCAGTCTCCAGAACTATGAAAGAACAGACTTCTATTGTTTTAAGTCATCAGTTTGTGTTACTCTTTGTTATGGCAGCCTAGGAAATGAATATATGCTTGACTAAAAACATTTAGAAATGGATTCAGGGAAGTACTGACTTAGCTGCAATTCAACACAGGTTAGAAAAGGTTCTGGAAAAGAAGAGGATGGGGTTTCTTAGCAGAGCCCCAGACAGTCTTCAAGCTCAGAGTAACAGGAGCTTAAGCACATGTAACAAATTTGAACCCTACAAATGACCAGGGGAAGTTGGATCTTGACTAATGGAGGCATCATTACAGCAAGTTCCTATTATCGGGCAGATCTGTGCTGTTCAGAGAACAGGCTGGCATGGAAGATCAGAACAAGTACAGAGAGGCATCCACTAAGCACAGGAGTAAACTTACTTGAAGAAGTTCTTTCCTAACTCTGGGTTACAGAATAAACTGCCAATCTTGTAAAAAGAAAACGACAAAAGTGTGAAAATTTCCCTTTTCTCTAATAAGCTACTTTTCAAATTCCAAAACAGGAACAAGGTAGAAGACATTTATTCATTAGACTCAAATTTTCATTGAGCACTTACTATATGCCAGGATGAGGGTTCATTCAGTATTAACATCATATGCACATGTCAGAAGTCAAGATAAGAAGAGTGTATGGTACAGTCCAGGAGCTGCAAGGATGGATAAAAAGGCAAGAACACTGGGCCTGGAAAATGTTTCCATAATTACTCAAAATATTCAAATAAAGGAAGCCAATCAAAGGAAATGACCCTTTAAAATGGACTTATTCCAAAAATCTAGAAAAAGACTCAACTTAGGTTAGTCACCAATTCTTTTTAATATTTTAATACAAGATTAGGAAAGACATCGTATTTATGAAAACAGAACAATCTGAGACTAGGAAATATTACCATAAGATTAGAAATGTAAGCCTTAAATTAAAATTTAAATAAAAGTAGCAGAGAGAAAATTGAATACTGCAGTAAATTGAATTGGTAAATTAGAAGATTAGGTTGAGAAATTCTCCCAAAACACAGAAGAAAATATGCAAGCATAATTATATGCACACGAAGAAAAGATGTACAGAGGACAAATCCAACAAATCCAACGTAAGTATAATAAAAATACCAAAATGAGAGGGCAGCTAGATAAAAGGTAACAATAACAAAAAAATGGAAAAAAGGACCTCAACTTAAAGAAACTCTTAAGTCAAGAGTAAAATTCTATCAAGTAAAATTCTATCAAGTAAAATTCATGTTTAGACTCTCATACTGAGAGAGAGTCAGTATGAGAGTCTGCCTAACACAGTGTTCTTTTTGCATTCAGGCAAAAACCAAACCAAACCAAAACATTATCTAAAAGGGGGGAAAGATAAGTGTTCCAGCACACTGCTTTTCCATCATACCAATTGCTGGAAGATAGTTAATAATACATATATAGAATTTTGATGGAAAAGATTGTTACCTGAGAATTTCTTATTTGCTTTATGCATGAAGCCAATAGAAAATCTATTTTCAGATACTCGACAACTCAGAAGGTGTTCCTATTCCTGAAAACATTCCTTAGGAAGTCCTATAACAACTCAAGAAAGAAATAAAAATAAATAACTCAAATTGTAGAAAGCCAGAGCACGATGGAATTTTTTGTAAGGAATGAGTGAACTAGTAAAATTTAGTATTAGTATGTACGTGTAAGTAATTGTTGAAATTACAAAATTTAACAAAAAAGATTAAAAATGATAACCTGGATCTAAACAGATAGTTTATTTAGATAAAAATTTGGGAGTGTAGAGGAAGTTGGAAGAAAAGAACGAGCCCTCTTCATGGACATGAATTTTGTCTGATTTACTTACTCCTTTATCCCCTCACCCTCAGGCTTAGCACAGTGCCTGACACATAGCAAGTGCTTAATGAATGAAAAGTCTGCTAAATCTCTATAATCAATTAGCATGAAAGACCCTATGAATTCATAATAAAAAGACAACTGGATAGAAAGATGAGACAAAACCACAATTTATAGGCAATGGAAAGAAGAAAAAGCCAAATGGCTAAAAAAAAAAAAAAAAAAGAAAGAAAGGAAAAGAAAAAAGAAAAAATGCTCAACCTAACTAGTAATCAGGAAAATGCAAATCGTAGTAGCAACGATATACAAATACCCATTTACCAATCTGATTGTTAAAGCTCAATATGTATGACAATGTTAAGTGTTGGTGACTAAAGGGGGAAAGAGGAACTCAGTGCATTGGTAAGATTTTAAATTAGTGCTAAAAATTTGAAGAAACCTGGCAAAGGTGGGGAACCCGTGGCCTCAAGGCCAGATGTAGCCCTCCAGATCCCTTTTAAAAAAGGATTTGTTCTGTAAAATTTGGATTCAGTCAAAAGGCCATTCAAAAGATCCAGAAAGCCACATGTGGCCCCAAGGACACAAATTGAAATGTTCCCCACCTTTGGTTGAAGTGCTGCCTACATGAACTCCTCCAAGGGAGTTCATTAGGTATTGTTTGTAAGAGTGAGAAATTAGAACAACCTAAATGTCCATAAAAGGGGATAGATAAATAAACAGTGAGTAATTCATACAATTGAATAATATATATCTGTTAAAACTGGTAAATTGCACTTGGTTTCAACTAAATATCAAAAACACAAAGATAGTAAGAGAACAGCAAATTCTAGAATGGTGTATGTAGTTAACAAGCCTGTTAGATGTCGGAAGGTGGAAAGGTGCTGCGAAGAACCAGTCTGAGTGGGGTTAATAGTAGATATTTATTAAGAGCATTTACAAGCGGATGGACTGCCACCAAAAATGGAAAATGGCCACAGCCTGGATATTAGGGTAAGGGGCCTCTTTGAAAGCAATTCAGGATGGGTGCACATGTAGCTGAGGAGGTGGCAGGCCATCAGTCACAGCTCAGTAACTCAGGGTGTGGTGCAAGAGATAAACAGGTCGTCAGCTGGAGGCCTTGTAAAAGGTTGGGGGGTTATCTGCTAGAAATCTTCTGTAACTTGGAAGGACTGTTTTGACAGAATCAGAGAACTAAGGAGAAATCTCTTCTTTGCATAATCAATGTCTAGACCCACCAAAGCTGGTGAAAGACTAATAAAGCCCTCAAAGGCATACATGCATTACACCAGAATTGTATCTGCCTATATAGATAGCTAAGAAGAGTAAGAAACAAGAACTGGAAGGAGATATGTCTAATGCATAATAGTGATCGTCTCTGAGGAGGAAGGCCAGGAGAGTTTTAAGACTGTGGATTGAAACAAAGGACTTCAACTTGATCTACAATGTTTTACCTCTTTTATTTAAAAAACAAAACAAAACAAAAACACTGAAGCAAAGAGACAGAATGTTAATATTTGTTAATTCTGAATAATGGATACTTGGTTGTTAATTCTGTTATTCTTGTATTTTTCTTCTTCTTCTTTTTTTTTTTGCAGTTTTTGGCTGGGGCTAGGCTTGAACCCACCACTTCTGGCATATGGGGCCAGCGCCCCACTCCTTTGAGCCACAGGTGCTGCCCTTTTTCTTCATTTTAAAAACCTTTCACACTCCCCCAAAGTATAGAAAATATCTTACCTTATGTTTTTATAAAAATGATTCCATTACAAGATTGGCTGATGGGTTGCTAGAGGTGAGGCAATGGGTTCATGTAACTTCTGAAATTATATTAAAAACAACAATAAAACTATCCTTTTCAAAGGCATTTGTAACTGTGTTGGGGATGATTTTGATTTGCACAATAGTTGAATGGTACTACTGGTAGTTAGTACCTGGGGCAAGGATGTTAAACATCCTACAATCTGCAGGTTTGCTCCCACACAATAATTAACTAACTCCAAATGCCAATTACATTCCTTGGAGAAATATTGAGTTGGGAATTGTATTCTGCTGAGGCTAACAGAAAATGTTACTGGTAGTGGTTTAAATGCAGAAGTGCTTTTTTAAAATCACGCAATAGGAAGTCTAGAGGTTGTTGGTCTTGGTTTAGTATCTCCAAGATGTCATGACTCTGTCGGCTATTTCTATTTGCCTTTCCTCACAAGCTCATAATGGCTGCTGATGCTCTAGCCATCAAGTTCAGTGTCTTAAGAGGAAGAAGGATGGGCTAGAAAAGGAAAGGGCAATTTCTATCTTTGGAAAGCAAAACTTATCAAGAAATCCTCAGTAGACTTCTATCTAAGTCTTAGTGCTGCAAGAGAGTTTTGTTTTTGGCGTTGCAGCCTTTATACTAGAGGAAGGAAAGGTTTGGGGAAAAAAGGTTTGGAATGGATGCTTAAATCAACCCACAGTATTTGCTGCAAAAGTGAGTAGGTTAAATTTCCATATTAAAGTAAAAAGAGTGGGCATATCAAGGTTCATTCAGGAAAACAGAAACCACTCTGAGTATTTAAAACAAGCCAGGCAGAGTAGAACATGCCTATAGCACACACAGTTCTTTGGGAGGCTGAGACAGGAGGATCACTGGAGGCCAAGAGTCTAAGGCTGTACTGCACTATTATCATACCTGGGAGCAGCCAGCACACTCCAGCCTGGGTAAAATAGTAAGACCCTATCTCTAAGTTGTTTAAAAAAATAATAATTAAAAAAAATTAAAACAAAGAGAATTTAGTGCAGCAGTTGGTTACATATGGGATAGAAGAGTAGAGAAGCAAAATAGGAGATAATGAGGCAGCCCAAAGAGTACAGCCTCAGGAAGCCACCACCTACTTAATACTAGAAAGACCAAGGGGGAAGGCAGAATTACTAAGGTTTCTCAGCAGAAGCTGGAACCAGGACAGGCCCATCCGTTAGGAGCTGGAGCCAGAAAGGTACTGCAGCTACTGTACAAAGCAATACATGAGAGGTGGGGGAGAGAAACAGCCAGGCTTGTCCCTTTTTCCTCTAGTTCTTCTGTTGGCCAAGCCCAGCTGGAATCCATCTGATAGTCTGTAGGGACCTCACTATGATACAGAACGGAGCAAGAGAAGACAAAGGATAAATCAGAGGGCAAACAGGTCCAGGACCACGCATACTGGGTTAAAACAAACACACCTTTCCATAAAGTCAAGGAAGGTATGGACAATAAAAGTTAATCAGGGGTGAAAACAAAACAAAAAAAAATTATTTTAAAAATATTTTTCTTACTCTGTTTCTCAGGCTAGAGTGCCACGGCCCCACCCTAGCTCATAGCAACCTCGGACTCTGGGGCTCAAGCTATTCTCCTGAGTAGCTATGACTACAGGCGCCTGCTACAATGCCTGGCTGTTTTTTTCTAATTTTAGTAGAGATGACATCTCGCTCTTTGTTAGGCTGGTCTCAAACTCCTGAGCTCAAGCAATTTTCCCACCTTGGCTTCCCAAGAATGCTAGGATTACAAGCATGAGCCACCATGTACAGCCAGGGGTGACAAAATTACTATCAATCGGTGATATAAAATTCAAAGCTCAAGTCATTACATGGCATGAGGAAGGATTCCCCCCTCCTCTTCTCTCCATTCCTCCCTCCTCTTCCTACCTTCCTTCCTTCCTTCCTATTTCTTATTTTTTTCTTTTTTAAATTAGATTACAGGCCTAATCCATAACAAAGACAGAGAAATCATTGAAACTCTAAGTGCTAATCAGTATGGCATTGTAGATATCAAAACCTCTTAGGAATACAAAGAGAAATCCACAAGAACTATGATCATGGAGGGCAATTTTAATCTCTTTGATAAATCAAGCAAGTAAAAGTAAATAAGAACATTCAACAATGGTTCACATTAAGATGTATGGCAGCAGCCAAACCTGAAATCAGAGATATTCACAGTTTTAAGTGCTTTTATTAATACAAAAGAAAAATGAAAATAAATGGATTCAATTATGACTTTAATTCAAGAGGACATAAAAAACCAATACAATTTTAAGAAGGCCAAATAAATCAATAAAAATAAAAACAGAAATCAATATATTTAATAGAAGAGTGGAATTGATACGTTTACCAAGAGCCTATTTCAAAAAGATCAATAAAAGACACAAAGTCTTGGAAAACCTTACCACAAAGAAAAAAAAAATAGTGAGCCAAGACCCAAGCACACAGCATTCAGAACAGTAATATCACTGCAGATACTGAGATCAAATACATTGTAAAATCCACTGGGACTTAATTCTTATACATTTGAAAATCTCAATGTTAAAGATGACTTTACAGTGAAATAAAAAGTTTACAAAATTAAAAGAGGGCTCATTATGGTTCTTGAGTCCCTGCAGTTATACTCTGTTGTGGAACCTGTAGTTCTTGTGTATGACAGGATGGTATAATTTGCTGAACCATGTCTCCATTAGACTATAAGCTTCCTGAAGGCAAGAACCATGTCTTATTTGATTTTGCATCTCCAGTAGCTAACTAAAGAATACATTGCACATGCTCAGGGGATGTTTGTTGAAAATTTTCTTCTTTCTCCCTCCCTTCCTTTCTTTTCCCCTCTGCTCTTATTTTCCTATTTCCCTCCATCTTCCCTTTCCTTCTCCAACCAATCATCAACAAACAAGATGCATTTAGCTTAAAATAAGGAGCACCCTATTTATGTCACTCTTTACATCCTACTGCTATGTATTCTCTGTAGATTCTGGTGCATTTTTAAGGAGATACATATACATAGGCTCCTGTGTAGGGTCCACAGAGAGTTCCTCTGCAAGCAACACTGCTTATCAAGAGCTGCCTGGAACTGGTGACTCAGAGAATGGCCCAGCAGGCTCTGGCGGTTGCTAGGAAACCACGTTCCCTTGTGGAACCCAGCACCACACTTGTAGGTTGTCCCTGATAACTTAGAGGAAAAGAAGAGCTTCCAGAAAAGGTAGAGGGGAAAGCAAAAAGCTAAAATGAAGAAAATAATTTCCCTTGCCGAGGACTAAATGACAAGTATCTATGGGGATTAGAGACAAAAATAGTCAGAAGAGAAGTTGGCATCATTACCAGAAAACACTTTTGCTCTCAATACTTCTGATGTAAAATGTGCAGTGGGAACACGGCCAAGAGGGTGTCTGTTCTGTAGATCATCTTGGAGCTTCTGGAACTTTGGCCGTGGAAGGGTCTAGAGAAGTGAGGAAGGTTCTCCATTGGTATCCCTGTCCACATTCTGATTTCCATCTCCCTGGCTGCCTCCTCAGCTGACTTTTGCAAGTGAATGCCTGCCTTGTCTTCCAGCACCCCTTTGATGGATTGCAAATCAGTGTTGCCCAGGTACACCCAGAGAGGAAACAGCAGAAAGAGAGTAATAAAACTTTACGACCCTCGTTCTCAAATTTGACTATGTATCAAAATTACTGGAGGGTTTCTTAAACAGGTTGCTGGGCCCTACCCTCAGAGTTTCTGATTCAGGAGCATATGTGAGGGCTGAAATGTACATTTCTAATTAAGTCTCCAAGTGACACTGATGCTGCTGGTCCCATGACCACAATTTGGAAACCTCTGCCCTATACTATTATACCTTGTAGGGAATTGACACATTGTTTAACTGGCCAAGCAACAGAGGTCCAAGGAGGGGAATGGATCACCCAAGGTCACTTAGCTGCTGGTGGTGGGCTCAAACCCAGGCTTCCTGAATTGAACACCAGTGCTTTCTCCACTATAAAATGCTCTCCAAGCTGTTCTTCTTTAAAAATTCTCCAAAAGACTCCAGATGGCTGCCAACAGGGGTGGTCCTACCAAGTGAATGCCAAGTTGCTAAATCCAACCCTGATAGCGACAGCTTTGAGTATGAAGCCAGAGACAGTCTGCAAAAGCCTTTGTATTCTTCGCAGCGTTGTCTCTCATCTTTCTAAATACTGTAGATAGAAAAGGAAGCATGTTGAGGAGGAGCAGACACAGCTAAGCAGGGCTCCGACACATTTCCAAGGAAGCGTGCCTCGAGTGCCACACTGCCAAGCGCAGGCTGCTGGGGGAAGCCCCACTGGCTTTGGACTCCCACCACAAGGCAGGCCCCCATCCTGCCCACTCCCTACCCCAGACTCTGTGTGTGCCGAGATGGCTTCAGAGATATATTTAAAACGAAAAAAAGAACCACACATTCCTTCCACATTTGCTTTAATATGGGCTTCATCAGCCATCAAGGCTAATTGTAAGCTGTAGGATGCAAAACGAATTAAATCCGCCAAACAGCATTCTATTAACAAAGCCTGGGTAAAGCAAAACTAGGATGAGCATAGAGTTTGTCTTGGCTCCCCGGTCTCCTGTTGGAGACTCTCAGGACTCTCCTCTCTTCTCTGCCCTCCTTGATTTCTATTCCTGTAAGACCTTGTTTTTCATTTACCTTCAGCTAAACTCTGCTAAGGTAGGAAATGAAAGAAATTTAGGGAATTGTTTGCCCACAGGTCTTTTAACTTTATTTTTTATTTTATTTTTTTAGAGACAAGAGTCTCATTTTGTTGCCCTCAGTAGAGTGATGTGGAGTCACAGCTCACAGCAACCTCCACCTCTTGGGCTTAGGTGATTCTCTTGCCTCAGCCTCCTGAGTAGCTGGGACTACAGGCATCCCACATAACACCCAGCTATATTTTTTGCAGTTTGGCAGGGGCTGGGTTCGAACCTGCCACCCTTGGTATATGGGGCTGGTGCCCTATTCACTGAGCCACTGGGCGCTGCCCAGGTCTTTTCACTTTAATAGAAGACATTTGAAAGCTAAATGTCTTTCCATGCTTAAAAAAAATGAAGCTCTACTAATGAGATTTTTTTGGTGTGATGTTTTGGGGGGGTCACTAAGAACCAGGACCTTCCCTGGATTTCTTTATATTGTACCTCATAGGTGGCCACAGTTGGTCTCCTGCTAAGGCTAAAGTTTACCTTGTGCATTAACAATACCAACTGAAGCTAATGCTTTATGAGCTGTACCCTGTATTTGCAGTACTTCCATTCCCACAAAAACTCTGTGTCCACTAGATGGCATTCAGATAGAGCTGGCGGGCAAAGTCTTATTTCCATAGCTTTATGATGCTAAGAAAAATGAACCAGAAAGTCTCTCCTTCTTGCTGGGGTTTTAACTATCTTCATATTGTCTCTGCCTCATGGAGTGAACTGTATGTTTATGACGGCTATGGAGTACAGAAATACGTGACATTTCACTTGGCATTTGATAGCTTTCAATGTGATGCATGTACCTTATCCTTTGTGAGCTCACTTTTTCAATTATCATTTCCATTTTACCTCTGAGGAAACAGAGGTTCAACTATGCCAGCAAGAAAGTGGGAGAGCTAGAATTTAAATGTAAACCTTTTGATTTTTCATTCAAAACAGACCAGATTTCATCCCCAAACAGTAAATCATGGATCTAGGATAGAGGAGACAGAAGTTGGCTGACCGAGTGGGCAGAGAGCCTCTTAGAGGGCTAACTGAAGTTGGAGAGTGAGTCTGGTCGGCACATGAAAATACAGAGAAGAGGAGCGCCATGGTGGCAGCCCTCCCTCTGGTCATATCAGCGGATGCCATCATTTGTGTGCCTTAAGTCCAGAATAGCGGGGTGGACAACAACATAGCACAGTCTGTGACTTTCAGGAAGGCAGGAGATTAAGAAAGGGTGGGTTGGGATGGCAGAGAAGAAAGATGGAGCTTTAATTGCCCCAGAGGGTTTTGCTGGTTACCTCTGAGATTCCACTCACGCATCCAACACAAGTCCTGCAAGGAGGCAGCTTCAAAGTCACGTTTCATCTGGGAATATGGAGTGACTGTGAACATGTAGAGAGACTTGTGCCGACCGATGGTCCCAGGAATCACTGCACACTGTCTACTCACTCACTGCTCAATGTATTACACGGTGGGGTATCACGGTCTCATCCTAGAGTAGTTGCCCTGTAATTCAGCCATTCCCAGGGATGTTAGGAGGAGAGGTTACGTTGAGCAGTAATATTCCTTGTAATTAGTTACTCCTGGGAAATTAATATAGTTATAGCTTTGTCTATGGAAGGAAGAGAAGAAGGAAGGCTTTTCTGGCATGTGGGTTAGCAGGCACAAAGGTACCAAAATGAGATTGAGCTTAATCTGTGGGGAAGAATAAAATCTCCTGCCTTGTCAAAATAGAGTATCCGGGAACAACAGAAAGTGAGGTTGGATGGGTGGGTGGCTTGCGGCTGGAGTTTAGGGCCTGGCACGCCACACTGCAGAGGGCTGCCTTGACGGTGGCATTTGGGTGTCACTGGAGGTTTTCAGTGCCGTTCTAAATTTCAGCAGTGTGCAGGGTGCTGGGAGTGGGCAGAGCCAGGGTGCTGGGAGAAAAGACATAAAGATGCTGGAGTAATTTCTGTCTGAGGTAAAAAGGGCTGAACTTCTGTGGTGATGGAGAGGAGACACAGACGTGAAAGGTCCTGGGATGAGCCTCTTTCGCCTGCCAGTGAGAAAGTCAATCGTTTGTTGAACGCGTGTCCCCACAGGCTTTCCTGCCAAGCTCTTTACTGCACATTCTTGCTGCCTGTTTTCTCAATGTGGCCTCCTGTCGTCTTAATAGAGCAGTGGAGCTCCGCTCATTAAAACTGTGCCTCCCATTACAAGTATCACTCATTTTAAGTAACTGATTTTATAGCGTTTCAAACCTGCCAAGTTGATAAATTAGGCACTGTACTGTTTTACACAATCTGGAGCCTCAGATTTAGGGAATTTTGAAAATTGGCAAATCCTGTGGCAAATGGCAGCACCTGCTGGCAAATATGATATTACAGGCTGACGCTAGTCGACGGAGTAATGGCCCAGAAAATGGTGAACAAAGAGAACAAAGCTGCAGGAGCTGGAAGGCTTGAGGAGGGGAAGCCATGGCTTGGGAGAAATCCATGTATTCTGGAGAAAGAAGAGAAAAGCAATTGGTGGTGGCAAGAAAACTTACGGAAATCAGTTCAGAGAATTGTTAGAGACCTGGTATGTGTCTAACACTATGTTAGGTGCTTTGAATAATATCAATGTGATCTCAGGCAGGGTTCCAGACCTCAAAGACAGTTATATACTTAGAATGATACAGCCCAAAGATTTACATGTTGCAAAAAGTTCCTTTAGGATAACAATACAAGCATTTCAAGAGTCTGACTACCCTCCCAACTTTCTTCAACAATGTATTTAATGCATTTGAGAATTATTTTCCCTGTGAAAACCATTTTCAAGTCATACTAGAGACTGGTGTACGTGCATGGAGGGGCCATGCACTCACTTTACGGCTCTTGCTATGTTCTGTAAAGTCAGGTTTCTCAGACTACTGATTCCAAGAAAATGACAATAGTCTCTGTGAGTTTTGGTCATAGATTTCCAGCGAGACTAGTGCGTAAGAAACCTCCATACCTTCTTGCTTGTTTATGTTCAACCTTTTTATTCCAGAGAGAATTTAAGACAACTTGAGGCAGACATGGTCAGCAAATTGTAAAGAACAAACTATGTGCGAAACTTTATACTAGCTATAGGGAAGGATAAAATGAGACGTGAGACGTAGCAACTATCCTTAAAGAATCTGGTTGGAAAGATAACAGTAGACACAAAAAGTTAATGAATAAAAGATTTTCTGTCAAAAATGTAACATATGAAAAGAGCATAGTTTCTGAGCTGACTGATGGGACCAAAACTCTGGTTCTACAATATAATGGCACCTACTCATAGGATTTCTGTGAGTTTTAAATAGGTTAATATGAAAGCAGTATACAGAGCCTGGCATATAGTAAGCACAACATGTGTTAGCTACTATTATTATGAAATGTGGCAAAAGAGTGACATACATATTCAGCAATCTCTGCAGGAGTTAGCTGTAAATTCTTTTGGGAAATAGTGACTAAATAAAGAAATAGTGTTTAAAAGAAAAGAAGACAGAAGGATGTACTGGGGAGGCTTACTGGAAGGGTGGTGGTGGCTCATATAAGCTGAGGTTTTAAAAAGAAGTAGGATTTATATAAAAGAAGAGACAAGCTGAACACCCTGAATCATAGTGGAGAGACGGAAATGCCTGTAGCCTATTCTGGGGATGGAAAGAGGCTGGTCTGGTTGGAGCAGTGTCAGCAAACACTTCGTGGAGAAGTAGTTGAAGCCCTACATTGGGATGATCTTGGAAGGTTTCAAATATGAGGCTAAGTCAGAACCTTACACTGAAAACTCAGGAGCCACAGATGAGGTCTGAATGGGATAGTGTGGTACATTAGGAAAATTAAACTGAGCTATCGGGATGAAGGATGCAAGGCTAGCAGACTGGTCAGGGGGCACATCAGCATAGGACCAGAAGTGTAACAATGAGAGTCTGGATGGGGGAGAGGCAGATGGAGGAATGGTGAGACAGACGGACCTCACTGAGGAAGGCCTGAGAACACTGAATCTAGGGGCCGTGGTGGGGAGGGGAGGGAGATCTCACTGTGTGAAGCTGGAGACGGTGGAATAATTATCATCCAGTGAGTTCAGGAGGATGTGACTGGGGATGCCACAGATGGTACATTTTATTCTATATGTGTTGATGTTGAAGTGATAGAAAAAAAAAAAACCAATGAACTTTCATCATGTCTGGGGAAGTTTCTATCAAGAGTCTCAGACAAATGTCCTTAGCAGTTCCAGGGAAGAGGTGCCCCCTGAGTGTGCAGTACATCCCTAGACAAAAATAGTGTTCTCAGCTTTTCATTTTTGTGCATGTAATGTTATTATAGGATGAGTGATTTTACTATATTTAGGCTAAATCTGGGTAGAATTTGTCTGAGCTCCTCAAAAAGCACGTGAACAATGTACGGTTTTTATCATTATTAGCACTAAGTCTGGTCCATCCATCCTGACTAATTCACATTCAGCCTTTTTTGCTGACTTTCTGCCCGAGAACCCCAATGTCTCACTTTCCAATTTAGCATTAATATTAATGGTGAATGCTAGAGCCGAAAATCAGATCAGCATGCAGAGCCATGGATCTGTTTCCTGAAGAGTTGCTGGTTTACTCAAATGAGAAGGTCCGGGTGTTTTTGTCCTTCAGGTGAAGTCTGGTAAGTGATGAAAAGAACGACTTTCCTCGTGTGAAAGGCTGATGCCATTAGAGAGGGTTTGCTCTTTGCAAACTCATTTGGCAGCACACTG
The DNA here is from genome assembly GCF_000181295.1 of Otolemur garnettii. Lineage (NCBI taxonomy): Eukaryota > Metazoa > Chordata > Mammalia > Primates > Galagidae > Otolemur > Otolemur garnettii. The sequence continues at coordinate 4,086,210 of NW_003852510.1, forward strand.
AACAGTGGCTCATTAAGCTGTAAGCTGCTGTGTAGTGGCACCAGAGACTTCTGAGGGCCCTGGGTTGAGATGGTGGCTTCACTTTTAACTTCTGAGTCTAAATAGCTCTGTAGAAAGAACAGACAGAGTAACAAGTACAGTGAAATTGAACATGGCCCGATTTGCCCAACATTGAATTAAGCCTATAGGCTCTGAAACCCAGAAATAGTAACAGCATAAAACAAGATCGGGTGAATTTTGCAAGGAATGATTTGTTTTTGCATTTCAAAGTTTGAGTGGTCAGATATAATAGGGGTAGGAAATAAAGTAGAAATAAAAATTCTACTCTGTAGCCTGGCCCCCCGCCAAATTACGGTTAAATACATTTCTGAGTGTCTTAGGTTTTTACGCATTTCTTTCCTATGTGGTGTGGCGTATGGGTTCAAAATTATCCTCACATTATGGAATTTTTCTGGTGCGCAATCTGTTCACCTGTTCTCCTTCCACTTGTAAGTCAGCAATGCCCCCAGTGGCAGTGAGCACAAATAGCTCAATATGCTTTGAGTCATACGTTCCATTTTTATAACTTTCGCTGGTTTTACAGTCTAATTTTAGGCCTGACTTATTTTTTCCTCTCTAAGTGCTGTATTAATAAAATTCACAATGCCTCGACTATAGCAAAGACTCAAATATTCACTGAATGACTATTTCATAATCACAGTAGGCAGGAAAAAGCTCAGGAAGAAAGCTGTTCCTTTACTTTTTTTTTTTGGAGATAGAGTATCACTCCATTGACCTGGGTAGAGTGCTGTAGTGTCACAGCTCACAGCAATCTCAAACTCTGGTGCTGAAGCCATCCTCTTGCCTCAGCCTCCTGAGTAGCTGGGACTGCAGGCATGTGCTATCATACCCAGCTAGTTTTTCTATTTCTAGTAGAGATGGGGGGGTCTCACTTTTGCTCAGGCTGGTATCCCAGCTCCTGAACTCAAGTGATCCATCCTCAGCCTCCCTGAGTGCTAAGATTACAGGTGTGAGCCACTGTGATCCAGCCCCCACTATTGTATAAGCAGATAGGCACAAGAGTGAGGCACATTCAAATTCTAAGCAGATTAAACTGTCTGTGTCCTTATTTCTTTCTCTGCTATATGGGGGAGTATAATCTCCATAAAATCATTGTGAAGAATGAAGAGATAACATATGAGAAGTGCCTAGCATAATACCTAGCATATGAATGGGGCCTTAGAAAGTCTTTGCTAACGAAACCAATAATTCCAAGGGAAAATTTCAGAAGACATGGCTAATCTTCCAAATAGAGCATAGTTTCTGAAGTACCATGCTGGTGACATATCCATTATGGTGCTAGACACATATTATAAAACTCTCTTTCCATATACATTTTTAATTGCTAGATTTGTGTTGAAAAGAAACTTGGGCATTTCCTAAAATGGTGTGAAACTTTTCTAAAGGTGAACTTAAAGGGTTTTACTCTCATCTTATAATAATAGCAAAATGGGCTCTATAAGGTACCTTTCAACTTACCACGAGAACTTCAGATTGCTTAAAACAGTGAATAAAAGAAAAAGAAGCAATGGTAAGGGAGCTGTATGAAAACTTCCGTGTCTTGAAAGAACGTGTGAGGACAATACTGTGGTTACACCTGGAGATTGGACTACCCTCCCTGAGGGCCACCAGGGACCTAGACCATTTGTGGGTATCAGTGCATCTAATCAGGATGAAGAAAGATAGGGACACACCGCTTTTCATTTTAGGGTTTGATTAATTTTTTCTTCACAAAGTAGTGAGGTAGAATTCTTTCCAGGAAAGAAAAGGAGCTTTCGTGCTGGGAGTAATATTTGACAATGCGGCCTTTCCTGTCAATTATCCACAATTTAAACAATCAGGCTCAGAATTAATAAACAAACCTCTCAATGAATAAAGTAGAAAGGGAAGGCCACAGACTACTTTCGACCCAATGTTCTCTGAACTTAATGTTAGCCATGGAAATTGAGTGTGTAGTCCTGGGGAGGACTGACTCAGCTGGCATCAAAGCCAGCAGGTGCATCCAAAATGTAATAATGTTGTAATTTAACCCCACTTCTCACTATTTTTTAAAAGTCTTGGCTCCCTTCTCAGTCCTGCCCTTTTTTGGATCCTCAATTTAATTCATATTGCCTCTTATAGGGAGAAATTTATCATTTCACAACATTGGGTACACATGCTAAAAGTTGCCTTAGCAAATTTTAGTGGTCGCCTGGATTCTAGGGTTTCTAGCTGCAGTTCCGAACTCCTGGAGAGGGTTATGAGGCTGTATCCAGCTTATATGTAACTACTCAAACATGACAATGGGGAACTCCTGAAGATGGCAGCAGCACTTTAAATTTCAGCAGCCCAGACAGGGCCTGTGGTTAACAGAACCAGAAATCAAACAACGTGGCCGCCTCCGGTTCTTTGTCCCTGCTCCCCACCAGCATTTTCAGCCACTATTTCAGATTTCAACTTTACCTCGTTGAGCCTTTCACAGCACAGAGAGAGAGAGAGACTTACAGCCTGAGAAATTTGTATCTCATCCCCTTTTTATCAAAGAAGGAGAGAATTTTTAAACCTTTTACACCACCGGCCCCTACACTTTCCTCATAAATGTGAATTCTCTCTACACTTGAGTGAGACTGAGGGAATAGAAACAGAGGTTACCCATCATACAGTGAGTTTTAAAATGGCATTACTCTCCACCAGCTATACTATGAGAGAATGAGGAAATAATTTCATCTGCTTTTTGTTGCCAAAAATGCCCATTAAGGAAAATTAATGTTTATTCTGTAATTGCTGAAGACTGAATTGTAATGCCTTTGTGCAAGAGGTGTCCATAAAAATAAATTCGAGTTTTTCCCATTTGATTTGGAAGGCTATGTCACTCCTATAATTTTCTATGTGGAGCTGAAGGTCTAAAACATATTTTCTAAGCTGATTATTTCATTTATATTTATGATTATCTTAAACTTAGTTAGATATTTAAATTGTAAAGGCAACATGAGCTTATATAAAAAGTCAGACAATTCATAAATCTATATAGACTTTAAGAATCTCTTTGTTCTATCCTACTTCCTCAGATATCTGTTAAATATGCTCAAAAATACTTACCAGGAAACAAGTAGGATTGTATTGCAGACATTTTTGCAACTTCCCCTGGATCAATATAGATAAATTAAACTCACATAATAGCTGCATACTATTCCACAGTATGGATATAACTTAATTTATTCAAACATGGCTCCTGGGAGGTGCCTGTGGCTCAGTGAGTGGGGTGCCAGCCCCCCTATACTGAGGGGTGGCGGGTTCAAGCCAGGCCCTGGGCAAACTGCAACAAAAGATAGCTGGGCATTGTGGCAGGCACCTGTAGTCCCGGCTACTCGGTAGGCTAAGGCAGGAGAATTGCCTAGGCCCAGGAGCTGGAGGTTGCTGTGAGCTGTGATGCCATGGCACTCTACTGAGGGCGACAGAGTGAGACTCTGTCTCTAAAAAAGCATTGAAAATTTATGCTACTTTTAGCTTTGTCATCACCACAAACAGTACTGAAATTTCATATATAGCCTTGTATTACTGGTGCTTTTACTCTTGTAGGCTAGTCCCAAGAGTGGAATGTTGTGCAGAGGGATTTGTGTGCTATGAGTTTTAGTGCACTCTGCCAGATAACCTTCTAAGAAGCTTGCAGCAATATATGAGGGTTTGCCCACATCCTGATCAGCATATCGTGTTACCAATATTTAAAATTATTTTGCCAATCAGATGCATAGAAACCAGTTTCTTGTTTAAATCAGGATTTTCATTGCCAGACTGCATAGTACAATATGTAGGAGCGTGGACCAAGAGCCCTGCTGCCCTGGCTGTACCACACACCAGCTGTACACTATGTGACTTTAACTTCTTTGTGTCCAAGTTTCATCATTCCTATAGAAAGTGGGAAAAATAATAGTGAGTTAGTTGAGTTAGTTGAATTAGTTGAGTTGACATTGATAAAGACTTAGAATATTGCCAGAGCTTAGAGCAGTGTTTGACACCTCATAATCACTATATGAACTAAATGAATTCATTCTAGTGATGGGAACATCTTTTCACACATGTATTCACTATTTATATTCCTCCTATTTAATATAAATGTCAAAATGTGTAAGTTTTAGTATAAAAAAGTGAATGGATTTTTTTTCACTTTGAAGTTAGATCAATCCCAGGAAAAAAGCACAGCACCTCTTACCTCTCTTCTCTGAGAAATATCTCACTGCTTGGAAATACCAGGTATGGAGTAGAATTTTTCTGAGATGTTTGAATGAGAAGGAAAATAGAAAGATTTTTGAAAACAGAAAAAGAATTATACAAGAATATGAGTCCCCACTAATATAAAAAATGAAGTGAACTTTTCTTCCCTAATAGGTGAGACCCAGTTTACTGGGAGAGAGAGAGGAGGCAATTGTAAAGCAACTTAATTGCCAGGAGTACAATATTATAGGTGGAAGAGAGTTATTTGATATCTTCAATTTTGGAATCGCTCAGCTTTCCTGTTGAGATTACTAACCATCTCTCTTCTCAAGAGGTTATTTTTCACTTGGATTTGTCCTCTTCAGGGAATCTTGTATTATTTATCAATCACATAAATCTAAAAACACCCACACGGGCTAGTTTCAAAGTCAGAGACAACTCTTTCTCGTGTTCTTCCTCTCGGCTTCTATCAGCAACACGCTCTTTTCATGTTTTTCTACATCTTCAGTGCAGTGGGGAAATGCTCTTTCATCAGGCTTTGGTTCCCGCCTGTTTCAGTCAAATTCAAATTGGAGCATTTATATTCCATTTCAAAATTATGAGAGAGAAAGGAGAGAGAAGCAGAGAGGGAGAGGTTTGACAGAGGCAGGGGTGAGATGGAGGGGAGGGAGACTTTTTGAATGACTCGCATGGGCATTTTTGCGGTATTCTTAGGCAAAGTCAAACCGATTTTTATCAACCTGAGAAATAATGGTAAGTGATAAGAGTGTTTATGGAAACGCCTCCCCTTCATACTCTTGACTTCAAACATCTCGACTGACCACTATCTCCCATTTTTCCAGCTCACTTTCTCGAGGACTCAGGTTCCAGCAGCTTTCAGACTCTTGACTCTTAGCACCTGTGCACTGATCATTCCCTCCCCTCATGTTGGTATTTCCCTCCTTAATAAGCTGTCTGATTCTCTTCAGGCTGTTGTAACAAAATACTTTAGACTGGGTAATTCATAAGCAAGAGAAATGTATTACTCACAGTTCTGGAGGCTGGGAAGTCTATGATCAAGGTGCCAGCAGACTCGGTGTTGGGTGAAGGCTCCTGCTTCATACATGCTGCCTTCTCGCCATGTCCTCACATGGTGGGAGGGGCCGACAAGATTCCTCAAACCTCTTTTATGTGGTGTAAGGGCGTTAATCCCAATCACAAGGGCTCTGCCCACATGACTTAGTCACCTTCCAAAGGTCCCAATTTTTACTACCAGCACATTGGGGATCAGGTGTCATCCTATGAATTTTGGAGGAATTGGGAGGAACTAGAATCATTTTCTTGCATATACCCTTAATTTCCTTGCTTCTTTCTGTTTCCATCTTCCTACTCTAAACTAATTACCTCAAACCTCATGTAGGATCCTGCAGTCAGTCAATCTCACAGCATTTCCTTAGTTAATTAATTCCCTCCCTTTCTCTCTCCTAGGCCATCATCTCAGACTTTCTTTTCTTCCTTCCAACCTCCAGTATAACCTGCCTACTTTTTACTCTCAGCTCATGGACTAATTTCTTACTTCACTGAGAGTACAAGAGAAATCAGAAGAGAAATTCCACATGCTCTCACCACCAGAACTCGTAACCGCTGCCTCTGTGGCACAAACCAGCTTTTGTTGCTGTTGCCATGGGAGAATTATCCCTGCCCCTTGGAAGGAGAGTTCTTCCCCTGTGCTGGATTCCACACATCTCTCAACCTAACTTACTCAAAGACAAGACTTCTGCAATTTCTCATTCTTTTTCCTTCTTACTTCATCTTTTTCATCAGCATACAAACATGTTCCATATCCTATCTTTAAAAAATTCTCAATATAGCCAGGTTTGGGGGCTCACGCCTATAATCCTAGCACTCTGGGAGGCTGACATGGGAAAATTGCTTAAGCTCAGGAGTGTGAGACCAGCTTGAGAAAGAGTGAGCCTCATTGATCATAAAATTAGAAAATTAGCTAGGTGCTGTAGTGGGCACGTGTAGTCCCAGGTACTTGGGAGGCTGAGGCCTGATGATCACGTGAGCCCAAGAGTTTGAGGTTGCTAGGAGCTAGGCTTAGGCCACCACACTCTACCCAGGGTGACAGAGTAAGACTTTGTCTCAAAAAAAATTCTCAATATAGGTGTTGATCAAAAGCTTTATAAACACATTACTATATAGTCATTTTAAGAAGGGAAAACATTATGTGAAAAGATACAAAACATAAAACTGGCTCCTTTCTCTTAGTGAAGTATAAAATATCTGTACAATGCCCCAAGTTAGTGACACAGTAAAGGCATTCTATAAAACAGGTTAAGGAAAAGCTTGCTAATTGTTATATTTGAAACCAGGTAGACTCTAATACAAAGCAAAAACAGGAGCTATGATAGTACCAGGTTTCTATGAAAAAGTAATAAAATGGACACTGGTGGGCCACTAATTTCCAGTAAACTTAGGAAATCATATAACTTAGATAGAGATAATGGTAACATTAGTTTCAGTGCAGTGGAAGTAGCAGTAAAATAATTACAAATGCTTAAATATAAAACTATTTAGATCATTAATATTGCCTAAGGACAATGCACACGTCTGTTTCTCCAAATTCTTTAATTTACTTCTCAGCACTGTGAGGATCCATTGTCTGTGTGGATAGAGGGGACATGTGCATTGTGCCAAGTTGGCTTTGCCAGTCCAGGTCTCTGGACTCATTGGAATCTCTGATCTCACAGCACTGGAGCTTCTGGCCCAATGATTCATGGATGCACTGGGCCCAGATACTTTAGGCCAGTAGCATCCTTAGCTCTTTGAGGGCCTCGATTCTTTGCCAGTTACCCCCTTCATCTGGGTCACATCCTTTGGTCACATCATGCCCAGGATCCAGTGTTGCCTCTTTCAAACCCTTAGCATCTATGGAATGAAAACAGGTATATTCAGGTTCATGATGGCTGTTTCTATTCAGAAGCAGGATCTCTGATTGCTGAAAAGACAAAAAGCCATTGTTTCAGATTTCCCTGATTTTTTTGGAAGTTGCAGGAAGTAGCATCCTTATGCTCAGCCACACAGGGTTGACCAAATACCCCCAGGCAAGGGATCATCTTCCCATCTCAGAGGCAGTGTGTGCTCTGGGGATAAAGTCAAACTTGATGTCACACTGTGTACATTTTGGACACTCCTGGCCAGGGACTCACAGTAGCTCTTCCACCCTTACCTGGCTGGAGAATTTCTGTGTTTGCATACCCACAGAGTACTGATTTCTTGGTGCTGAGTGCATGACCACTTTGGGGACAGGAAGCCACTTCAGCACCTTCCCCAGCTGCTGACCACTATCTCAAACTGCACCCCCAAATTAAAAACCCCAAAAAGAAACCTCCCTTGCCAAATCCGCTGCCAGCTACTGCCCCGTTTACATGCTGCCTATTACAGTAAAACTAAAAGGGGTGTGTCTGTTCTCGACTCACTAGTTTCTCTCTTCCCATATTTTTTTGAGCTCCCTCTGGTCAGGCCCTCCCTCTCCACCGCCACCTCCTTCTTTGTGTCCAGTCTGGTGCACTTAGTTGCAACTGGAACAATTGATAACTCCCTTCTTCTTACAACACTTTCTTCTCTTGGTTTCTAGAATACTGTGGTTTCTGGTTTTCCTTTTGGTTCTTTCACTGTCTCCTCTTCTTCTTTCGGATCTCTTAACATTGTGGTGCCCTAGGGCCCAATTCTCGGGGAAACTGAATTTTACATATTAAGTCTCATCAACATCTCCATTTAAGAGTTCTAACAGGCAGCTTGAATATTTTCCCTGGTGGCAAACTCACACCTGTTATTGGTGTCCCCCTCTTAGGCAATGGCATCACCATTCTCATTCTCCTAGTTGACGTAAGTTGTCTTTGACCCCTCTTTTCTCTCTTCTTGCACATCAAGTCCATTAGCAAACCCCAGAGGCAGCATCTTTACAAAATAACAAGGCAGTCCCACTTCTGCCACTTCCATTACTGCCATGCTGATCTCAGCCACCATTACCCCTCACAGGTCTAGTACAACAGCTTCCTAATTGTCCACCAGCATCTACCTTTGCTCCCGTCCCCTGACATATATTCCACAGAGAAAACCTTTTAAAATATAAATCAGATCATCTCATTCCTCTGCACAAAAACTTAAATTATTTTCTCACTCTAGTTAAAACACAAAATCCAGGCATTCTTACTAAGACTTGCAAGTTGCCACACATTCTGGCCCTCTGCCGCTGCTCTGGCCTCATGCCATTGTCCTCTTTGCTCCTTGTGCTCCAGGTTCACTCACCCCTTGGCTCTTCCTAGAACATGCCCAGAACTTTCTCACCTCCCGGATTTTATTACTGTTCCCTCTGCTGCCTCAACATGTCTCAATGACTTTCTGCCTCACTTTGTTTAAGCCTCAGCTGAAACGCTACCCAACAAGAAAAGCCTAACTAACCATGCTAACGCAGTGGCTGTCCCCACTTCCATCCTGCCTTAAGCAGCAGAGAGGTGTGCACCTTTCCCTAATTTAGAGGTTTAAAAACTAGGAAGCCTCAAACCAAAATTAAGTACAAAATGTTAGTTGAGTACTTACCTTCTTATCCTTTTCAGAATTATACATTCTCCTTGGAATAATAAATTGTCTTAGAATAAAAATATTACTTTAGATTTTATAAATAACTTTTATTTTGAATTATACTCTACACTTTACAAGCAGGAAACTGAATCTCAGAAGCATTACAGGGGAATTAGAGGTGGGGCTGCTGCTAGCACCTGGGTGACCAGACTCACTTCAGCCTCATGAGACTGAGAGAGAAGGCCTTGAAAATGGCTCTTATCAGAATCACCTATGTCAAATGTGAGTTGGAGAAAATGTCTTTCCCCCTAAATTATGCTTGAAGCTGGGAAAGTGACATTATCTAAACGAATTGAGAATTTTCATTAAAAGACTGAGAAGACCAATTCAAAGAAACTGTGATGTAGCTTCCGTTTTGCCTGTCTGTGTCATTATCCTAGGGTATACTTTATGTATTTTTCCATATTTTTTGTTGATGAGGGAACTGTTTTTATGCACTTCTCAATCTTTATTTTGAGATTTTAGAAGCCTATGATCTGGATATGCTTATATTATTTTATTTATTTTTTTTATTGAATAGTAACTGTGTACATTAATGCACTTCTGGGTATATTATTTTTTATAAGATATTACAGAGTCACAAAATTAAAAAAACACTCTAATGGGGAAATTTACATAGGTATCTTGGAGTGTTCCCAGATCTCCTTTCAAAACATACATATTTGTTTCTTCCTCCTTACGGTAGAACATCAACATTGTAGGATAAGTAGCTGGTATGATATAAGGCCTTAACGTCTGTTATTAAACTTTTAACAAATGGGCAACAACTAATACTTTGCATATTGGTGGGTGCTCCCGAGCCTTTGCCATTAAAAAAAGAAAAAGGCTCTTTAGGGCTAGTTTTCAAACAATACCTGCATTGTTCATTGTTCTTAGTCACCATCTTCCTTCTGACTAGCTCTGTGAAAAGTGCATAAGCTGCCAGTGTGTTGTATGGATCCCCAGCAGTGGCCTGTCAGAGGAGACTGAAGCCTTCATACTGAAATGAGAACCCAGCTTGCTCAAGACAATTTCTCTGGTGCTCTCTGCTTCTTCCCCCTCCTACATGGCTTTAGCTTTCTACCTGCAGGAAATATTGGCGGGAAAGTGGGCCTGTTTAGGGGTCTTCTGAGAAGGGAAGAGCCTTAATGTGGATAATTGGAACCCAATCTCTAAGTAAGCATCAGAGTGAAGAACTGGAAAGAGAGGAAATGTCTATGCAAAATCACAGGAGGAAAGTTCTTTTGGACAAAGAGCTAGAGGACTTGCCTTAGTTCTCTCAAGAATTATTAGCAATTATTTTCTTCACTGTCCAATAAAATTGCATTTAAACTTTTATCCATTCTAGGGACACGTGTAAGTGCTGGTGGTAGTCACAGGGATTGGTCAGGATATTCTAGGTACTACTACACACACTTTAGGTGTATTCACTTATTCAGTCCTCACAGCAGTCCCACAGGGAGGCGATTTTATCACACCTATTTTACAGGGCAAGAAGCCAAGACACAGAGAGGTTAAGTAATTTGTCAGAGGTCAGTAGGTAGAAACTGACAAAGTTGAGACTTGAACTCAGGCAGGCTGGCTCTATGGTCTGTGGCCCTTTCACACAAGGCCCAGCCTTATGTATGTCTCAGGGTGGCTAGTTGATCAGACAGTTATTCAGAGTCACAGACTAGTACCAGATAACCAAGATGGGGGAAGGGAGGTAAAAGCATGAATTAAGAAAACAGATACTTGAAGGTACTGTGGGATAGTGTTGCACCAAAGAGAAAGTGCTCTTTCCAAGTCACTTATGGGCAGCTTCGGCTACCTGTGCAGATACTTACGGGGAAAGCACAAACAAATAAACCAGAGTAACTATTTGTAGCTTATTGTTGTCGTATTTCCCTTAAGCCTGAGGTATATAAGTTAGTACTTATTTTTATGATTGCTGCGGAATTCCAGATAAGGCAACTTTGATGGGTTACAGCTGAATTCAAAATGTTCGCATTTTGTACCTGGTTAAAATTGCTGCGGGTCATTGCATATTCCGATTCCAAAAAGGAGCTAGATGTTTTCAGTGTCCTTTGCTTAAGAAAAGAGCAAGTTAGTCCCAGGTTGTTTCCACTTAGATTTTATGACATTCTGAGTCTTTCTGCCATTCACTAACTTCTAAGATCAAAGAATAAAGAAGTGGCTGACTTCCTGTAGCTCCAATAAAACATTGGTCATTTGTGAAGTGGTCATTTCATCCTGAGCCAACAGCTGAGACTTTCAGACCAGGCAGCCAAACATTTTCAAAACCAGTTTAGGATTAGTCAAGGGTGATTGTCTATGTAATAAAAAAGTTAAAGACCAGAAGTGAAGTTTGGTGCTTCTCCGGGGATATACCAACAGTTTCTTCATCATCACCATCACCATCAGCATCACCTCACCATTACCAGAACTAACACACATTTGTACAGTGCTTTAAAGTTAACAAATCATGGCATAAGATGTTCAGCTTGTTTTCTACTTTCCATTAAAACCTAATACTAAATTATTGAAAGGTGAAATTGTTCCTTTATCTGTTTTAAAACTGTGTGATAGGGACACATAAAATCACCAACTCTTATCTGGAATAATTAAACAATGGTTAAAATATGGCAATGGCATAATTAGGTCAGCTGACTTGGACAATTAAGATATGAATATGACCATTAAATATTAAAACAAATAGAAAACAAGATTAAGCTTTAGAAGGTCAATATATAGGAGCATAATTCCAAATATGTAGTCTTTTCATACCAATATTATTTCTCATCAGAACCCTCATGTTAGAAGCACTTAGAGATGATTGTAATAGTGAATAAAGAGAAAGATATCAGGAAGTTGGCAATGAAATTGCTACAGGTTTGGCCTGAAAAATTTTCTAAGAGATATTACCTAGCTAACAACTGGTACAGGGAATATAATGGTTATATAACTTATCTTGAGTTCTTGCTTAAAAGGTATATGCTCCCATGGTTTCATGATTTGAGATGCTGAGCAAATAATCTTACCTCTCTCTGTCTCATTTGCAAACTGACATTCTTTGGTTTAATCTCTAAAAGATGGTTATTTCTGAGGGCCAGCAGATAAGAGTGCTTGTAAAGAACAGCCAACAGCCCAGTGCTGTGTAAACGCTAACACCAGTGATAATGATATGGAGTCGGAGGAAAGGTATGTTGTCTTCTTTACCTAACAATGACGGGTGGGGTTTGACCGCCAGGAAAGTCATTTTGTTTGTGCGTGTGTGAGCACATGTGCATACATTTGAACTCACACAGAATACACAGAATATAGATTAAACAATTTTTCAAGTCAGGTTTTTACTTTATCTGAATATTTTCAAACATTCGTAGATGTCAAATCAGTAACATGTTCAAGTATGCAAAATGAAGGCATTTGGCTACATACTTTTTTCTCCTGTATCTGAGTTTAGATATGTAGATAGATAAAAACACAGAGTTTTCCTTGTCATTAACCAACTTTAAAGGCAACTTCAGTTTAATAAGATGCAGCTGAGTGCTACCCACCCAGTCAGCCTCTCTCTGCTTGAGTGCAGGCAAGAATAATTCGCTCTCAGTAGGAAGCAGAGAGGGCATGTGCTATTTTCCTAAGAAACCAAAGTAAAAGCTCTGTGTCTGACAGACAGCGACATCCCTCCACCCCACCCCTAGTGGTGGCTACATAGCAAGTCTGCTGAGAACATTTCTGACTGCTGTCACTAAAGTGTGTGGATTTGTCTCCTAGGGGGAATTACTTCTTGGAACAGTCATCCTGGTGTGATTGCCCTCTCAAGAAGACCTCTTCCTAATTTCTCTTCCTAATTTTGCATTCGTGTGTTTCATCCTGGAAGAGGGTCTGAAGTCAATTAGGAAATAAGACTAATTGTAGCCAAGGCCCAAATATTGTAAGAAACAAGGATCTAACTTCTTAAAAAATTTCGTTTGAGAGAACTTCGTTCTCACCTGAAACCTTAGAACTGTATGATTTTGGGTTCTTTCAAGTTCTGCAACATTTGATTTTGTTCTATGAAAAAGACCAGGAAACTATACTGTAGAGAAGAACCTCATTTCTCAAACGCTTTTAAAATTAAGATGAGATTTGCTTGGCAAAATCATCACAAGGTTTGGCAAGGTCCAAAATTGCTTCCTGTTTTTCTGTTCTTCTCGAAAAATACATCTGAGCTTACAACCTGTGTCTATAAAACTCATCATCTTTTGTCTTATCAAGTTCTTTCTGGGAGAAACTTTTCATCCATTGTTCCCTTTCCACTTGGCGCTTGTCCCTGGATAACATACAGAGAAAGATTACGAATTGGTAATTGTAGTCTTGAGTCTGCTATGAGTCTTTATGGAAGCTGAACCATCATAGCAGGCATTCTGCTTCCCAAGGAAGAGCAATGCAAAGTGTGTCTGCCAGTCATGGTTCCGTCCTTCATCGTGAATAGACGTAGCCTCTGGCATTTCCTTTCTGCATATCTGCCTATCATCTGTGATCAGAGAAAGCTCTGTCTGTTTTCATCTGACATTCAAAAGCATATAAAACAAAGCCAAACTTCTCTTCATCCATTCCTTGGGTACCTACTATATTCAATGCATTCTGTTGGGTGCAAAGCTCGCCACCCCGCTGCAGCTCAGTGGGAGAGAGCATAAGATGAAGAAACACGTAAAATTCCTGGCATATACTCGGTCCTAAGGGCCTTCAGGTTTTTCTTTAATTTATATCTCAGTGGTTTCTTGCTTCTGAATGTGAACCCACAGAATAGAGATTAGATCTAATTGTACATCATATAATATCATTGTTAACATTCAATATCTTACCTTTTGCAAATAGTGAGGACTATAAATGTATTTTTGGTACTGGCTAGACTCCTCCTGGGAAAAGAATGAAGAAGGAGGTAAGGATTTGTCTCAAAACCTCAAAAGGCCAGAAAGCTCTCAGAGATCTTGGTTTTCCTGACATTTATCTTTTTCTATCCTGCTCCTTTTGGGTCTTATTTGATTTGCACCAACAAGCATGGGTAAAGTCTGTCTCCACCTGTGCAGATTCTCAGGGTGTGGATGGAGGACAGAATTTCTAGCAGAGACTGACTGCATGGAGTTCCAGCTTTGATGAATGGTTCTTTGATGAGTCCTTTGATCTTGCTCAATTTTTAGGGATTTGTTTTTAGACGCCTTACAACAAGCACACTCAGCAGAAACAGCCTTCAGACTTCACTTTGCTACCACCTAGGGAAGCCATCAACCATGCTCTTTCATTTTTTTCTACAAAGCCAGACTGTGTCTCTGGCCTTGATACATTAATATTCGGGCTCTAAACTTCCTCATTCTCTGCTTCCTTTCTCTTCCTTTCTTTCTTTGCTTTTTTTTAAAGCTTAGATGAAGCAGATGTTGCAGCACTTTTGATGAAATTGAATGAAATGATTCCTTCAGTAAGTTCTATGGACTATGGTGCCTTGAAGAGGTATAAAATGGGAAAAGTGGGCAGGATTTCTTACAAAGCCTAGCTTTTATTTCCACCGCTTCTGTGCTTTCCCCATGTTAACAATCCCAATGCTGAGCACCAGAAACATGGTGACATGGTGACATGCCCAACTAGGACATAGGGCCCAGGCTGTGGATGGCCCAGGCTCCTCTTGAAGAGAAGCAACTAACTCTGTGCAGTAGGGAAATGAGTGTTTATTCCAAGACACATAAATAAAGAGCATATTGGAATAAAGAACATGTCTGGGCTAAATGGAAAAGGAAAAAGAGCAAAGATTTGTAATTTTTACTCCAAATTGTTTTTTTTTTTGTGCAAAAAATACTAAGTTTCAATTTTGAGCATTGTACTCAAAATAGCTTTTGTGAGCCTCTTATTCATACTGTTAAATGATAGGCCTTGATGATGAGGAGTTTAGTATGCAGGACATTTTCTGGAAAAGGACCACATCAGGTCATACACTGTGAAATAAACATTTCTAACAGGATGTTGGTGAAGCCTTTGACATAGGTGTCAGAAGAAAGGTAACATTTTAGTATCCCAGAACACTTGATGACTATCAAATGATACAAAGAATTCCCACCAAACATATGGAGAGAAAGTGTTAACCCACAAGGGTGGTTCTTTCTGTTGCTCAAAGCACAGAAAGTCAATTACTGAGACAATGAGGCTTGTCAAGGATGAAAGGCTTTATTGTGCAGGATGGATTAACCAGGACACGGAATTCAAATCTGCCTCCCTGACCAATGGAGTCAAAGGATTTTTTCTGGCAGTGAAATGAATAATGCATGAGGGGAGTGAGCATCACTCTGTGTTTGAGGTGGAGTGCAGGGTACGTGAGAAATCAGGCTAGTATATACATCCCATGATCAAAATAGTTGTGGATAAGTCCATCCCAGGGCAGGGATCTTAGTATTACAATGAACTAGGGGTTAATACTGGTTATTCTTTCAGCCTTATGCATAGGCAGGATGCAGGGAATAGGTTGCTCGGCAGATCTCTGGGCACCATCTGTGGTCAGGTGTCACTTACCTTGTCTTCTCCGGACAGACAGGTGGTGTAAGGCTTTGTAGTTATCTCATGGCTGCAATGAGGTTCTGCCATTTCTGGGAAAGAAACTTAAAGGAGAAAGTATCAGGGCATCCGAAAGTTACAAAATCCTGGTCAGCACATCTCACTGGCCTGGGAAGTTGAGACAGTACAATAAACAAACAAAGAAAAAACCCAACTATTTAAAAAAATTTTCTTGCTTACGGAGCCAGTTACAATTCCTCCCGCTTCTGTCAAT
>NW_003852510.1:4105600-4107765 GCF_000181295.1 Otolemur garnettii
GTATCCAATCAGCCAATCTGTGTCTCTTTAGAGGACAATTTAAGCCATTCACATTGATAGAAATTACTGATAAGCCTGGTAAAATTTTGGAAAATTCTTCAGTCTTGGGGAATCAGGCTGCTTCCTGCTGAAATGGGGCATAGTTGGAGTGTAAGGAACTTTGGAATAAAAGAGTTTGACATTGTGAAATACCAAATGTTTAGTTTCCTCCTTGTATGTTGGGAATTTGTATTCTTTTCTTTCAATTCTTCCTATTTCCCAGCTCTTACAGTCTTTCCACACTTTCTTCTGCAATGTCCCCTGAGTGGGAAATGAGAGGATATTACATATTTGGTCTTCACATTGACTTATATTTTACGGAAGTAACTTGTGCATGTAACTCATGTTTACAATATATACCACAATTGCAAAAGCAAATGTTAAATACAATCATTATGCCAATTTCTAAAACATAGCTCCGATGCATAGGCAAAGAACACAACCAATTAGAAAAAGAATCAAAGACTTAATTTTTCTTTATTAATAATCTGGGCACCTAATTGATTTAAAGCAGCAGTAACATTATCTTTTAATCTGGAATACGTGTGCAACAGGTGGCTCTCACTATGGTGCCTGTACTAATTGAGTATATTTTAAGGCCATTCTATTTTGTAAAATCACTTTTCTCTTTTAGGTAGTTTCTTGGCTTAAGAAGTATACAGCATTTTTATGTAGTTCAGTACTTTGCTGTGAATTGGGCCAGTAGTAACCTGGGCAAATTTATTTAAGCCCCTGCCCTAGGGATCAGAATATTTAGGTGCCATTCCCACCAAGCCAGAGATCTGATGAAATGAGTTCTCAAGGCCTTTATGTTATTAGGTATCATGGGCAGAGTGTTACGTATGATTTCTGGCAGGAAAGGCTACCTCATGGTACACCTCCCAGTCCAACTGTGTGGGAGGTACAGCCACGCGTATATACCAGCCACCCAGCCCTCAGAGATATAATATACAAGACTGGACAAATAAGTTTGCAAACTTACCCTAGAAAAAGTGCTATATATCTCGTAGCTGAATATCACTATGGTTACCTTCAAAGTACTCCCCTCGGGAAGCTATGCACCAATAGCAGTGCCTAATCTACCCTTCAAAGCAATTTTGGAACTTTTTTCCTGGAATGGTCATCTGAGCTGTCATCATGTGAGGCCTGACAATTAAGTCCATGAGCTCATCCTAGAAAAAGTGTTACTTACTTTAATGCTGAATATCACTACAGCCACTTTTGAAGTACTCTCCTTGGCCATTTGGTGACCATGTCACTCACTCTATAATGGCTCCAGCTGTTATTGATGTCTTGGCATGATGGTAACACAAGGCTTTCAGACCTCCATCAAGGAGCATGACTGGGTCACCTCACCTTTGGCTGCCTTTGTGGCACCCACCAGCACCGTAAAGCTGGCCCATTGTTCAATTTGAGGACCACGCACTGCTTATTAGATCTGTTGGTGTTCTCAGGAGCATAACTTGGCCATATGCTTTGGGGACACATCTCAGCATCTCAGCCACAATTCTGTGAAGTTTGCAGGACCCGTTGCCAACAACTCGTAAAGGATGATGCCATGTGTGGTAGTGGGTGACCCACTCAAAACCTGCATAGCCCCCAGGAGTAAGGAGCTGTCCTTGGACAAGGCACAGACTTGAGTTTTTAACAAATCTTTTTCTCTCTCTTTTTAAAATTAGATATGCCCCATTGGAAATATGGCAGGTGAAATCTCTAGTCTGTATTTTATTCTGTTGTGCATTTCTGAACGTCATGTTCTGTGAATGGGAACCTTGCTCACTGTCAATTCTTAAAAACCTTTTAGGTAGCATAAGAGCAAAACCCAAAATACCAAAGGCAAGGTTACATAATTAACATCTAAAAGCATTGAGAGTCTTGGTTTTAATTACCAACTTGTAGGAATTTTGTTATATAAAATAACCATTGTAGCCTAAGGATTTAGAGACATTTTCTTTTCTTTTCTTTTTTTTTTATTGAATGGTAACTATGTACATTAATGCACTTCTGGGGTACAGTGTGGGGTTTTCATATGCAATCTGAAATACTTCCATCAAACTGGTCAACACAGTCTTCATGTCATTTTCTCAGTTATTGCTTTAAAACGTTCACATTCTACTCTTAGAAAG
>NW_003852510.1:4108361-4109811 GCF_000181295.1 Otolemur garnettii
GCCAGCATCTCTGGTTTTGGGATTTTGTGATATGGGCTAATCTCACTGAAGTTAGATGATATCTCAGAGTAGTTTTGATTTGCATTTCTCTGATGGTTAAGGATGGTGAGCATTTTTTCATATGGATTTAGAGACATTTTCATTAGAATGTTTTTGTGGTCATTTTAAACAATCATTTAAACAAAAAGCTCATAAATCACACATAGTTTTGATAATAATGGCAGGGAAAGGAAGCTTATAGGTAGTTTAACATTTAAACTAGCCAGTTATAAATTCATATTAATTTAGATGGAAGTAAAATTATTAAATGAGTCTTAATTACTCTGAATACAGGCCTGATCTTTGGTCTCATGAAAGCAGTTTATTCTTTTTTTTTGCAGTTTTGGCCAGGGCCGGGTTTGAACCCACCACCCTCGGCATATGGGGCCGGCACCCTACTCCTTGAGCCACAGGCGCCACCCTCCTAAAGCAATTTATTCTAATTGTTGTCTTCTCCCTGGTCTGTTAACTTGAGTTTGGTTACAGGTACAGACCTGTAACTTAATGGCACAAAGATTAGTTAACAAGATTTTATATAGCTTTGATTTGACATTTGTCAAAAATGTCAATAGGCTCAAAACACCTGATGAAAACAGAATCACAGTTCATTGTAAAATAATACCAATTCATTTAACCAAGAGTGATAATCAAAAGACCTTTAAGACAATACAGAAAGTTACACAGATATGAAAACCTTAATTTTTTAAAGTTTAGTTTTCTTTCCTAAGCAATCAAAAACCTAACAAAGATGGCATAATTATTGTCTTCATAAAACACAAAAATAAAACATTGTTTTCTAAATCAGTTACCAAAGGTAAAGAAAAACCCTCTACAGTGTGATTTTCTTTTTAAAATATTTAACAGCTTAATTTTTATTATTTTATTATTAAATCATAGCTATGTACATTAATACAGTTATGGGGTACAATGTGCTGGCTTTATATACAATTTGAAATACTTTCATCAAACTGGTTAACATAGCCTTCACTGCATTTTCTTTTTTTTTTATTATTATTAAATGATAGCTGTATACATTGATGCAAACATGGGGTACCGTGTAGTATTTTCATATACAATTTGAAATATTTTCATCAAACTGGAAAACATAGACTTTGTGTCATTTACTTAGTTATTGTGTTAAAACATTTATACTCTAGTTCTAGAAAAGTTCACTTGTACCCTTGTTAGACAGACCATATAGGTGATCTTTCCAGTCACCCTCCCAACACCCAGCCGCCCTTCTCCTCTCCCCTTCCCAACCCCTCCCCATATTCTTAGGCTAGAATTAGGTTGTAGCTTTCATTTGAGATCTATAAATTAGTTTCATAATAGGGCTGTGTACATTGGATACTTTTTCTTCTATTTTTGTGATACTTTGCTAAGAAGAACATTTTCCAGTTCCATCTATGTA
>NW_003852510.1:4111035-4122367 GCF_000181295.1 Otolemur garnettii
GGTATATTTTTCCATTTGTTAACATTTTCGGCTGTTTCTTTTCTTAGAGTTTCATAGTTCTCTTTATAGAGATCTTTCACATCCTTTGTTAAGTATACTCCCAAATATTTCATCTTCTGTGGCATTACTTTAAATGGGATAGAGTCCTTGACTGTTTTTTCAGCTTGGCTGTTATTGGTATATATAAAGTCTACAAATTTATGAATGTTGATTTTGTATCCTGATACGCCACTGTATTCCTTTACACTTCTAAGAGTTTTTTAGTTGAATCCCTGGTGTTTTCCAGATATAATCATATCACCTGCGAAAAGTGAAAGTTTAATATCTTGTGTTCCTATATGGATACCCTTAATTACCTTTTCTTCCCGAATTGCAATAGCTAGAACTTCCATTACAATGTTAAATAGCAATGGGAACACTGGGCAACCTTGCCTGGTTCCTGATCTGAGTGGAAATGATTTCAGTTTAACTCCATTGATTACATTATTGGCTGTGGGTTTGCTGTTCTGCATTTTCTTAGTTATTATCTTCAGACATTTATATTTTACACTTAGTAGATTTAACATGTACCCTTGTAAAATGCACCATATATGTAGTCCCACCAATTATCCTCCCTCCCCCTTCTTTCACCTCCCCCTCCTCTTTCCCCTTCAACTTCGGCTATAGTTGGGTGATAGCCCTCATATGGAAGTGTGGATGCTTATAAATTGGTTTCATAGTAGGGCTGAGTACATTGGATACCTTTTCTTCCATTCTTGAGATACTTTGCTAAGAAGAACATGTTCCAGCCCCATGCATATAAACATGAAAGAGGTAAAGTCTTCATCTTTTTTTAAGGCTGCATTATAGTCCATGGTGTATATATACCATAATTTCTTAATTCATTCATGGGTCGATGGGCACTTGGGTTTCTTCCATGACTCAGCAATTATGAATTGGGCTGCAACAAACATTCAGGTGCAAATATATTTGTTATAAAGCAATTTTTGGTCTTCTGGATATATACCTAGTAGAGGAATTGCAGGATCAAATGGCAGGTCTATTTTTAGATCCCTAAGTGATCTAGAAACATCTTTCCAAAAGGAACATTATGTATTAGTTTGCATTCCCACCAGCAGTGCAGAAGTGTTCCCTTTTCTCCACATCCACGCCAACATCTCTGGTTTGGGGATTTTATGATGTGGGCTAATCTTACTGGAGTTAGATGATATCTCAAAGTGGTTATGAATTGCATTTCTCTGATGATTAAGGATGATGGACATTTTTTAATGTGTCTGTAGGCTGTGCACCTGTCTTCTTTAGAGACGTTTCTCTTCAAGTCCTTGCCCACACTAAGATAGGATCACTTGTTCTTTTCTTGCTAATACCTTTGAGTTCTCTGTGGATTCTGGTTATTAAACCTTTGTCAGAGATATAACCTGCAAATATCTTCTCCCATTCTGAGGGCTGTCTGCTTGCTTTACTTACTGTGTTCTTGGCTGTGCAGAAGCTTTTTAGTTTGATCAGATCCCAGTAGTGTAGTTTTGGTGTTGCTTTAATTGTCCAGGGGGTCTTCTTCATAAAATATTCTCCCAGAATGATTTCTTTAAGTGTTTTCCCTGCACTTTCTTCTAGTATTTTTATAGTTTCATGTCTTTTAAGTTTAAATCTTTTATCCAGTGAGAGTCTATCTTTGTTAATGGTGAAAGGTGTGGGTTCAGTTCCAGTCTTCTACAGGTCGCCAGCCAGGTCACCCATCACCATTTGCTAAATAGGGAATCTTTTCCCCACTGAATGTTTTTAATTGGCTTATTGAAAATGAAATGATGGTAAGTAGCTGGGTTCATCTTGGTTCTCTATTCTGTTCTATACATCTACCTCTCTGTTTTTGTGCCAATACCATGCTGTTTTGATCACTATTGATTTACAGTATAGTTTGAGGTCTGGTAGTGTGATTCATCCTGATTTGTTTTTATTTCTAAGTAGTGTATTGGCTATTCAAGGTTTTTTTCTGATTCCATATAAAATGAAGTATTATTTTTTTGATGTCTTTAAAGTATGACAGTGGTGCTTTAATAGGGATTACATTAAAATTGTATATTGCTTTGGGTAGTATGAACTTTAACAATGTTGATTCTTCCCAGCCATGAACATGGTATGTTTTTCCATTTGTTAACATCTTCAGCTATTTCTTTTCTTAGAGTTTCATAGTTCTCTTTATAGAGATCTTTCATTTCCTTTGATAGGTAAACTCCCAAATATTTCATCTTCTTTGACACTAATGTAAAAAAAATAGAATCCTTGACTGTTTTTTCAAATGGACTATTGTTGGTATATACAAAGGCTACAGATTTATGAGTATTGATTTTGTAATCTGAGACGTTGCTGTATTCCTTGATCACTTCTAAGAGTTTTGTAGTCGAATCCCTAGTGTTTTTCAGATATACAATCGTAACATCTGCGAAGAGTGAAAGTTTGATCTCTTCTGACCCTATATGGCTACACTTGATCATCTTTTCTTGCCTGATTGTGATGGCAAAGACTTCCATTACAATGTTAGAAAGCAGTGGAGATAATGGGCAACCTTGCCTAGTTTCTGATCTGAGTGGAAATGATTTCAATTTAACTTCATTCAATACAATATTGGCTGTGGATTTACTGTAGATGGCCTCTATCAGTTTAAGAAATGTCCCGTCTATACCTATTTTCTTAACTGTTCTGATCATGAAAGGATACTGGATATTATCAAAAGCTTTTTCTGTATCAGTTGAGAGAATCATATGGTCTTTGTTTTTTATTTTGTTTATGTGATGAATTATATTTAAAGATTTATGTATATTGAACCCGTCTTGAGACCCTGGGATAAAACCCACTTGGTTATGGTGTATAATTTGTTTGATGTGTTTCTGGATTCTGTTTGCTAGGATCTTACTGAATATTTTTTGTATCAATATTTATTAGAGATATTTGTCTATAATTTTCTTTTCTTATTGGGTCTTTTCCTGGTTTGGGGATCAAGGTGATGTTTGCTTCATAGAATGTGTAGGGGAGTATTCCTTCTTTTTCCATATTTTGGAAAAGGTTAACTAATATAGGTACTAGTTCCTCTTTAAAGGTTTGGTAGAATTCTGATGTGAAGCCATCTGGTCGTGGGCTTTCCTTTTGGGGGAGATTTTGTATAGTTGATGCTATTTCAGAAGTTGATATAGGCCCGTTCAACATTTCCACTTGATTCTGGCTAAGTCTTGGAAGGTGGTGTGCTTCCAAGTATTGGTCTATTTCCTTGAGATTTTCATATTTCTGAGAATAAAGTTTCTTGTAATATTCATTAAAGATTTTTTGAATTTCTGAGCAGTCTGTTGTTATTTTGTCTATTTCTGATTGATGGAATTAGGAATTTTACTCTTTTTTTCCTGGTTAAGTTAGCCAAAGTTAGCCTGGTTAAGTTAGTCAATTTTATTGACCTTTTAAAAACCAACATTTTGATTTATTGATCTGTTGTATAATCCTTTTGTTTTCAATTTCATTTAATTCTGCTCTAATTTTGGTTATTTCTTTTCTTCTGCTGGGTTTGGGATTGGAATGTTCTTCCTTTTCCAGTTGCTTGAGATGTCCCATTAAGTTGTTAACTTCCTCTCTTTCTGTTCTCTTGAGGAAGGCTTGCAGTGCTATAAATTTCTCTCTTAGGACTGCCTTTGCAATATCCCAGAGATTCTGATAATTCATGTATTAATTATCATTTTGTTCAAAAAACTTGGTAATTTCCTTCTTAATCTCATCTATGACACAGCTATCATTCAGCATAAGGTTATTTAGTTCCATGTTTTTGTATGAGTATGCATATTCCTGTTGTTACTGAGTTCAACTTTTATTCCATGATGTTCCAAGAAGATGCAAGGAATAATTTCTATTCTTTTAAATTTGCTGAGGTTAGACTTGTGACCTAAGATGTGATAAATTTTGAAGGATGTTCCATGGACTGATGAGAAGAATGTGTATTCATTTTTCTTAGGATGAAGTGTTCTGTAGATGTCGGTTAAATCAATTATTGAATGATTAAGTTTAATTCTAAAATTTCTTTACTTAGTTTCTTATTGGAGGATCTATCCATCACTGCCAAAGGGGTGTTAAAATCTTCAACTATTATGGTGGTGGAGGAAATTAAGTTGCTCATGTCTGTTAGAGTTTCTCTTATAAATTGAGGTGCATAAATGTTAATAATTTAAATCTCATCATGTTAAGTTTTACCCTTAACAAACATGAAGTGATCATCCTTATCTTTGCTTACTGTTGTTGGTTTAAAGCCTATTAAGCCTATGCAAATAAACATCTGCTTTTTTCTGAGTTCCATTTGCCTGAATTATAGATAACCATCCCTTCACCCTGAGTCTGTGTTTATCTTTTAAGGTAAGGTGAGATTCTTGTATGCAGCAGATTATCTGGCTTGAATTTTTGTATTCAGTCAGCCAACCTGTGCCTCTTTAGAGGACAATTTAAGCCGTTCACATTAATTGAGAGTATTGATAAGGCTGGTAATATTTTGAGTATCGAGTTTTTCAAATGTTCACTGGATATTTTTAGTCCTTTCACCACTGTGGAAGTTGGAATTTGATCAAAAGTTTCTGAATGAGTTTACTTTGGTGTTAGAGCATTGTGCTGGTCATTGTGGAGGATAGGTCTGAGAATATTCTGGAAAGCTGGTTTAGTTATGGCAAATTTCTTCAACATGTGAATGTCATTAAAGTATTTAATTTCTCCATCATAAATGAGACTCAGTTTAGCTGAATACAGGATCCTAGTTTAAAAGTTATTTTGTTTTAGGAGGTTAAAGGTAGATGACCACCCTTTTCTAGCTTGAAAAGTTTCAGCAAAGATATCTGCAGTCATTCTAATATTCTTCCCCTTGTTGGTTATGATTTTATTACCTCTGGCTGCTTGCAGAATTTTTTTCTTCATTAACTTTTCTTCAATTAACTTTGGCAAAGTTAATTATAATGTGTCTGGGAGATGCTTTATTTGGATTGAATTGCGCTGGGGTTCTGAAACTGTCTGCTATCTGAATTTCAGAATCTCTTGCCTCATTTGGGAAGTTCTCCTCAATTATCTCTTGGATAATCGAGGAGAGCTCTGGGTCTTTTGAAGGAATTCCTTCAAAACATTCAACATATTGAAAACTAATATTCACCTTCTAGGAATTCCTGAAGGAATCGTCACCTTCAGGAATTCCTATAAGGTGAATATTAGTTTTTTTGGAGCTATCCCACAGCTCTCTGAGAGAATGATCCAGTTTTGCTTTCCACTTCTCTTCCTCTTTGAGCATTTGGGAGTGTTCAAAAGCTTTGTCTTCAATGTCAGAAATCCTTTCTTCTGCCTGTTCCATTCTGTTACTGAGAGATTCTACTGTGTTTCTCAGATCTTTGAGGGCTGCAATTTTTCTTCTCAATGTGTCAAAATCTTTGGTGATTTTGTATTCATTGAATTCTTGAGACAACCTTTGAATCATTCCTAGAATTTTTAATTCCAACTTTACTTTCATTCTGTTAATCTTATTTGCCATCTAAATTCTAAACTTGATTTCTGACAACTCAGTCCTTTGTTTATGAATGGGATCTTCTAATGTGTCTGCCTTGTCATTCCTTGGGGAATTTGATCTATTCTGATTATTCATGTTGCCAGAGATTTTCTGCTGATTCCATCCCATGATTATTTTTCACCCTTTGGCTAGATGAGCTGGTAAGGTGAAATTGGATTGGGTGCTCCTAGAGTAGTGGTTAACCAGCCCTTTGCCCGAGAGCTGGGACTGGTGACTGCAACTTTTCCCCTATAGCTTTGCAAAGGACCCATACAGTACTACAGTCTGAGGCACTGGGGACCTACTTGGTGTGGTGGGGCTAGGTGGCTCTGTCTTGTTTTTAGCTGGTCTCTGTCCAATCCTAGTGAATCAGTAACTCTGGGTTGAAGTCTCAGCTGTGGAGAAATACAAGCAGCTAAGACACCCTGCCCACCATGGGCAACAACTGGAAAAGGAAAATCAAACTTTCCCACAACAACACAACCAGAGTACCACCCTGGTTGGTGACTGACCCAGCTCAAGAGTTCCAAATCAATTGTCCCAGTAGGCACCAAGTGTCAAGTAGGAGAGTTCAAAAGGTCTCCAGCAACTACATAGCAGTAGTCTGCTGGCAGCTTGGATGTGGCTTCTCTGCTTGTCCATGGAGTCTGAGGGGCCCACCCAGCAAATGAGTTGTCTGGAGAGGTTGATGCCTCCTTCTCCACCTTGCACCTCTGTCACACCCAGGCACTGGTAACTCTGCAGGGCTGTGGCCCAGTTCCCTTCAATAAGCAGATGCACTAGGGATTTGCACCTGCCTGAGTCACAAGGAGATCTATGTCTCCTTGGCCAGACCTCCACACTCTGCCACCAGCCAGTGGGGAGTGCTGAAGTCTGACTACCTCAGGTGCTTAATGGAAACTAGGGCGTGTTGCTCAAATTCAGCTCCCCTCCAGATTGATGGTGCTGCCACATATATTCTTGCAGAATTTGTGTTTCTGTCCTGGCTGTATTCCACTGCAGGCCAGGCACTGTTTGAGTTCACAGAAACTGTGACTCAGCCCTGCCCTGTGCCACTGCTGCTGCACCAATTCTCATGGAGCTGGTGTCTCTGTCTCTACTGCACTCTGTGTTTGGGTGGGCACAGTTAGAGCTCACAATGGGCTGTCGATTCCTGCCCCTTCCTGGGCTGATGCCACTGCCATGCCTGCTTTTGACCCAGCTAAGCTCTGCTGGGGGCCAGGTGCATCATGGGCTCACAAAAGCAGCAATTCTGACTCAGCCCCACCTTGGGAGTATGCCACCTCTGCCCACACAGTATTCTAGTTTCCATCTCCACCATGCCCTGCCTAGGCAGGTACTGCCTCAGTCATACCCTTTGCTCATGGGGCCTGCATTTCCATCCCAGATTTGTTCCACTGTGGCTATCCCCAGGGTAGAGGCCTGGCTCCCTCTGGTTGCTAAGAGAGACAGGAAATGTATCTCAAAAATATCACCAGGGGTGTGAGCCCTATTGTTCCTGTTGCAGCTGCTGCTGTGCCATGGGCACCATTTCTCCCCTTCCTGTATGGTTCCCTTGCACCACAGTCCCTGCTTTACACCTGTGCCACTGATTCACCACAGACTTATAACAGCCCCTGCCTTGGCCATACCTCTTGAGAAAATGCCCAAGAATCTGGACTCCATGGGGGACAGGCTTCCAGACCTTGGGGTGGGAGTGGAAGAGAGTGCTGGGAATTCAGAATGGTGGGTAGAGTATATGTTAGTTTTATGCTTGGTGGGAGAGCACCATGGCCCACTAGTGGGTCCTCTCTGGGGAAGGAGATCTGTTTTTTAGCAGCTCTCTCCCATGGGATAGAATAAGAAGAGATCTGAACTCTGTTCACTTGTTTGTAGAAAGCACTGTGAGCTGTTCTCATGGGGGGAGGAGACTCCTGTCTGCTTGGTGATGGGTTTTGTACCTATTATTTGTTTCCTTGGGGTTGCAGCTCACCTTAGCAGGGATGATGTGCGCTCTTCAATCTTCCCTCTTGGCTCAGCTCCAATCCATCAGCTTACTTGATAAACTTCTGTCCTTTAACTCTCCTTCTGGATGGGAGCCTCTGTGGAAAGCTGGCTCTAGTTAGCCATCTTGCCTCCTCTTCTTCTTTTTCTTTTCTTATGGGAAACTACCCTAGACAACTTGGATGGGAAACTTGATGAAAAGGGTATTCAAACATTAGATGAAGAATGTCCAACATGATGAGTGTACAGAATATTATGGAGAAATATGATTAGGAAAAACTAGTGTCTAGAGTAGGGGAGCAAATAACTCTTAGCAATAACATGAATGTTTTCTGACCACATTTAACGTATCAAGAAAAGCTGAATTATAGAATTAAGTTATACTGAAGAAAAATATTGCTTTTCTAAATCTTCAAGATACAACAGTTTAGCATCAGGCCATAACAACACAGTTAGAATATGAGGGTGGGAAAGTTATAGGAGCTGACAAAACATGATTAAAGGAGAAAGTTATTATCTCATATTTTTTAAGAGGAGATAAAGCTAAAAGCAATAAAATATAGCAAATTTTAACTTCTGGGATATAAATTTGAGAAGTTTTAAAAGAAGCAGATTATAGAATTAGAATCGAAACATTTGATAATTTTGTTAAGGCAAATCAATACTTTAAGAGAACCTTGTTGTTTTAACTGAAATCTTTTCCAATTAAAGCCGTCTTGATCTCATACAATTTTTTTCATAAATTCTTTCACAAACCTTATCATAATTTACACAGACCATCTATAATATGCTTTGTCTGTTTTGTTCAAAATTTCCTATTTCTTAAGTAACCAGTCAGTTTATTTTAGAATAAAAATTTACCATACAAGATCCTTTCTCATAGAAAATTATTCCCTTTTTCAGCCTTTCTTATTAAAAAATTCATCTTCATAGTCATAACTTTGTTTTATGTCCATCTGTCTTACTGATTCTTTTAATTTTCACTTTTTTTAAATATTTCAGAATATTATAGGAGAATATATGTTTTGGTTATACAATTTGCTTTTGTACATTTTAAATCAAAGTTCTTAGTGTGCCCTTCACCCAGAATGTGTGTCTTGTACCAGTTAGATGTAACTCTCTGTAATTTGAATTAGCCTTTAAATAACATTTGAATTAGACAAAATTATGTTTTTTCTTAATAAATAACACATTTTTATGTGTTTTCTTATAATTTTGTATATTTTTTCAAGACATATCTTACTTTTGGCACATTTTATATACAGAATTGCAATATTGACCAGAAATTTTTAGCTCTCAGTAACCCAAGCCTTAGTGAAACAAGAAATCGTGAATTATCTGTCACAGGCAAGAACCTTAATATATTGTTTTTAGCTTCAAATTCCAGTCATGAGATAACAATAAACTCACCAGTTTGCAAAAGATGATTGGATCCAAATTATTTTTGACAAAGTTGGAACTTATTCACTTGGCCAAACTTCAGTTGCCCCAATTGGTACTATAATAAAAATTATGGATTGAAATTTTGGGTAAAGCAGCTCCATGGCAGGTTCAGTTTTTTTTTTTTTTTAAAGCCTCTTTTACTTTTTATTCTCCCTTCAGTTTTAAATGAGTTTTCAGTGTTCATACTTTTGCTAGAACTGACTGATCCAAGTAAGCTTGAATTAGTGATATTATAGACAGTGAGTTTTATCTCAATACCAATAACTTAGCAACTATACTTTCAAAGAAAGAAGGAAAGAAAATAGAGAAATTAACAGATTCTACAGTTTAACTCTACATTGGCAGATTGGGCTCTGAACTTTTGTTTATGTAATTTGCCCATCAGTTTAAACATGTGCACAAGAATAGAACATAATACGTGGAGACCAGCTAGAGTCCTATAAAACCTGGTGTGTCTTTGAACTCTCTCATGCTATACATTGACAAGGCACACACACACACACCTGCACACATATATCAAATAGACTTCAGTCCCAACAAATACACCTAGAGAGTGCCAAATAGGAACAGTCGGAAGTCTTACTGTCCTTAATGGTTGAGGCTTCCAACCCTAATGGGAATTCATCTGCAATTTCCCAAATGGAGAGGGGAACTTTCTGTTGCATGGTAACCTCAAATAGAACTCCCTAGTCCAGATGCAAACAGCAAATTCCAAAGGTCAAAAGTCCATTCTTTCCTGACAATCAAGGATGGATTGAGCCTGGTGGCAGCAACAGCAGTAGGAGAAACCAAAACCAACCTGAGACAGGAACTTAATTGGGCAATTGCCAGAGATGCTTTAAAGCATTGGTGGCTGCCCACAGGCTACACGTGGCCCAGAATGTCTATAAATTGGCCCAATACAAAACATAAACTTAAAACATTCTGAGATTTTTAGGTGGAACTTGATCGCATGGTTCTCAAGTGTGAACTTTGTAGACCACAATGTTGTGTCACAATGTCACATAAAATGAACATAAGGATGCTCCTGTTATCACTATGCATTGTGTGGCTTCAGTTTTATGTGGTGTGGGGCTTTCAGTGTGTTATCTTTCAAGTACCGGCAGTCAAATTGACAGCATTGGATGTCATACATGTGCATGGTGACTTGGCAAGGCAGAGATTATCAATGATATTTCAAACTGATATTGCAAGGTTAGGCATTTAATGTTATTTAGGAGTCAGGCAAGCATTCTTATTTGATCATTAAGGATACGTCCACACAGCCACACATCGCCTGCTGTGCTTTACAATCAGCCTCTGCCTTTCCTTTTCCCCGTCGCTTTTCATAGGCAGCCAAGATGTGGAAATGCCCAAACCTTGCTTTCTATTTTCCTGTCAATTAATTTACATAATAAAAGTAAGTATAGCCCTTTATTATTATTATTTTTTAATCTCAACATGGCTTCTAGAATGTCTCAAAAGAAAACAGAACCAGAACCCTCCAAAAGAAAAATTACAAATGAAGGAAGATTGTTCAATGAAAAGTGGACAGATGATTACTTATTTGGCAAAGCAAATAGTGTGGCACTCACCTTAATTTGAAGGGAATTTGTGCAGGTTTCAAAATACAATGACTTGGCTCAGCGCCTGTGGCTCAAGTGGCTAAGGCTCCAGCCATATACACCTAAGATGGTGGGTTCGAATCCAGCCCGGGCCCACCAAACAACAATGATGGCTGCAACCAAAAAAAGAAAAAATAGTCAGGCATTGTGGCGGGTGCCTGTGGTCTCAGCAACTTGGGAGGCGGAGGCAGGAGATTCGCTTGAGCCCAGGAGTTGGAGGTTGCTGTGAGCTATGCCACAACACTCTACCCAGGGGGACAGCTTGAGGCTCTGTCTCAAAAAACAAACAAACAAACAAACAAAACCAAAATACTATGATTTGAAAAGGCATTACATGCAAAAACATGCTGCCAAATTTATGTATATGATAGATTGTGTCATAAGGACAAAATAGCAGAACCTAAAAACAGTCTGTCTTCTCAGCAAAACTTTTTTTTAAAAAAATTTTTGGGGATTCATTGAGGGTACAAAGAACCAGTTTACACTGATTGCTTGTGTCAGATAAAGACCTTCCCATAATAGTGTTCCCCCCCAAAGGTGTACCCCCTATGATCCCCTCTTCTTCCCTTTCTCTGGTCTCCTCATCCCCCACCTCCCATTGTGTGCTAGGTCATTAATTGTTCTCATATCAGAACTGAGTACATAGGATTCTTGTTTCTCCATTCTTGTGATGTTTTGCTAAGAATAATGTGTTCCACTTCCATCCAGGTTAATACAAAGGCTGTAAAGTCTCCTTTTTTTTTTTTTTTTT
>NW_003852510.1:4122450-4153562 GCF_000181295.1 Otolemur garnettii
GGGACCACGGGCGTCCACCACAACGCCTGGCTATTTTTTTTTTGGTTGCAGCCATCATTGTTGATTGGTGGGCCCGGGCTGGATTCAAACCCGCCACCTTAGGTGTATGTGTCTGGCGCCTTAGCCACTTGAGCCACAGGCGCCAAGCCAAGTCTCCACTTTTTAATGGCTGAATAGTATTCCATGGTATACATATACCACAGCTTAATCCATTCCTGGGTTGGTGGGCATGTAGGCTGTTTCCACATTTTGGCAATTGTGAATTGAGCTGTGATAAACAGTCTAGTGCAAGTGTCCTTATGCGAAAAGGATTTTTTTCCTTCTGGGTAGATGACCAGTAATGGGATTGCAGGATCAAATGGGAGGTCTAGACTGACTGTATTTGTTGGGAAAAGTCCTTCTTAAAATTGTCTTGCCTCCAAAAGGTGTGTCACACACCAAGACCCCATCCCCTCTCTCCTTCCCTCTCTCTGCTCTTCCTTTTCCCTACCCCTCCCTCCTTCTTTCTTTCTCTGCTTCCTCCTTCCCCCACCCCCACCATATCATTAATTGTCCTCATATCAAAATTGAGTACAGAAGATTCATGCTTCTCCATTCTTGTGATGCTTTACTAAGAATAATGTGTTCCACTTCCATCCATGTCAATACAAAGGCTGTAAAGTCTCTATTTTTTAATGGCTGAATAGTATTCCATAGTGTACATATGCCACAGCTTGTTAATCCATTCCTGAGTTGGTGGGCATTTAGGCTGTTTCCACATTTTGGCAATTGTAAATTGAGCTGCAATAAACAGTGTAGTGCAAGTGTCCTCATGCTAAAATGGGAAGTCTAGCTTGAGTTCTTTGAGGGTTCTCCATACTTCCTTGCAAAAAGGTTGTATTAGTTTGTAGTCCCACCAGCAGTATAAAAGTCTTCCCTTCTCTCCACATCCACGCCAGCATCTGCAGTTTTGAGATTTTGTGATGTGGGCCATTCTCACTGGTGTTAGATGATATCTCAGGGTGGTTTTGATTTGCATTTTTCTAATAATTAAGATGAGCATTTTTCATGTTTGTTAGCCATTCCGCTGTCTTCTTTAGAGGAGGTTCTGTTTATCTCTCTTGCCCAGGGGTATGAAGGATTGTTGGCTCTTTTTATGGTGCTTAATTAAAGTTCTGTGTAGATTCCAGTTATTAAGCTTTTGTCTGATTCAAAATATGGAAATATCCTTTCTCATTATGTAGGTTGTCTATTTTCTTTGGTTGTTGTTTCCTTAGCTGTACAGAAGCTTTTCAGTTTAAGTCCCATTTGTTTATGTATTTATTTTTTTGAGATAGAGTCTCACTATGTTGCAGTTGGTAGAGTGCTGCGGTGTCATAGCTCACAGCAATCTCAAACCCTTGGGCTTAAGTGACTCTCCTGCCTCAGCCTTCCTAGTAGCTAAGATTACAGGTGCCTGCCACAATGGCCAGCTATTTTTGGTTGCAGTTGCTATTGTTGTCTAGCTGGCCTGGGCTGGGTTTGAACCCTCGGTGTATGTGGCTGGCACCATGACCACTAGGCTATGGGCGCCAAGCCACCATTTGTTTATTTTTGTTGTTGTTGCAATTGCCATGAGTGTCTTCCTCATAAAGCTTTCCCCCAGGCTGATAGCTTCAATTGTTTCCCCCACACTTTTTTTTGAGGATTTTTATTGTTGTGTGCCTTAGATTAAGGTCTTTTATCCATCTTGAATCAATTTTTCTGAGTGGAGAAAAGTGTGGGTCCAGTTTCAGTCTTTTATATGTGGATATTCAGTTCTCCCAGCACCATTTATTGAATAGGGATTCTTTTCCCCAGTTATGTTCTTGTTTGGTTTATCAAAGATTAGGTGGCTGTAAGATGTTACCTTCATCTCCCTGTTTTCTATTCGGTTCCAGATGTCTATGTCTATTTTTGTGCCAATACCATGCTGTTTTAATCATTATGGCTTTGTAGTACAGCCTAAAATCTGTAAGGCTGATGCTCCTGGCTTTGTTTTTATTACTAAGAATTGCCTCCGCTATATGGATTTTTTTCTGATTCCATACAAAACAAAGAATTATTTTTTTCAAGTCTTGAAAGTATGATGTTAGTATTTTAATAAGGATGGCATTGAATCTGTAGATTTCTTTGGGGAGTATAGACATTTTGACAATGTTGATTCTTCCTAGCCATAAACATGGTTTGTTCTTCCATTTGTTAATATCTTCTGTTATTTCTTTTATTAGGGAACTGTAGTTTTCTTTATAGAGGTCCTTTACCTCTTTTGTGAGGTATATTCTTAGGTATTTCATTTTCTTTAAAGCTACTGAGAAGGCAATTGTGCCCTTGATTACAAAACTTTTTCTTTTTTAATTACAACTCAGATGGATTCCATTGTAAAACCTAGGTATGTGGAGGCATATTTAGTAGCAAAAAATAAAACAAAACAAACCCCACACAACTATTTACTGATAGAGAGTTTATTTATTAAGCAATGTATGGAAAATGTGGCAGATATAATTTGTCCTGAAAAAAGGAGAATATTTCTAAAATCAGTTTGTTTCACCAGACTCTTGTCAGGCAAAGTGAAAAAACTGGAAAATCTGTCAAAAGAAGTTTGAAGAGTAAAGGTGCTAATTTTAAATTTTATGCTTTGGTGGATGGTGGTACTGACGTTACAAATACTGCTCCACTTGCCATTTTTATTTGAGATATTGATGACAAATATAATGTCACTGAAGAACTGGTTTCTTTAGTGCCATTAAAAGCCACAACTAAATCAAGAGAGTTATACAAAGCAGTAAAAACTATGTTAAAGCAATTTTCTGTGTCCATTATCAACATATCTGGTATAGTTACTGATGGAGTCCTGGCCTTGGTAAGTAAAAGAGAGGGGCATGTAAAATTAATAGAAGATAATACACTCATTACCCAAACTCAAGTTTGATGAAGTATCATTGCATGGTACATCAAGACAATTTATGCACAAAAACCTTTAAAAATGGGTAACTTTACACAAATTGTAATCAAGGGATTGAATCATTGCCAATTCCAGGAATTCCTTAAAGTATTGATGCTGACTATGGTGACATTATTTAATTTTTAGAAGTCAGATGGCTAAGTCAAGGCCAAATGTTGAAAAGATTTTATGATTTGTAGCATATTATCAAGTCATTTATGGTATCAAAAACCTAATTTGTGTCAGAACTTCATGAAGAAAACTGACTTACAGATTCAGCACTTTTAGTGGATTTAACTACTCATTTAAATGAGTTAAATGTGCATCTTTAAGTTGAAAATCAACTTATCAATACAATGTTTCAAACCGTAATAGCATTCCAAATGAAACTGGAACCACAGTAAGCTCAAATTAAGGCAAACAATTTTATGAATTTCGACATGTTGGCTAAAACAGTCTTATGAACAGTGGAAAAATATGCAGTTGTGTTTTGTGATTTGATGCAAGATCTTGAAAATAGATTTCCAGGAAAATAATTAATGTTTTGGTGCACTTGTGACTCTGTTTTCAGTCAATATAAACATGTTACCTGCCAATTTTCAAATGGGATGCATAGAGCTGCAATCTGACATTCAACTTAAAGAAAAAATTGATCATGTCTTTTTTTCATGTCGCTCTATTGGACTTTCAAGTGTCCTATCTTCCTAGGGACAAATATCTCTCACTTCATAATCATGCCATAATTATGCCTTAATCACTTTTTGGCAGCACCCACATTTGTGAGTAACTATTTTTGACAATGAAGCACATTAAGAGTAAAATTAGAACCAAATGCTCTGATGAACACCTTGAGAATTCACTGAGAATTGCAACTACTTCCATCCAACAGATATTGATGCATTAGTTTCTCAAATATTATGTCAAATATCCCTTTAGTTGTATGCTGCCCTTTTTTCTTTTACTTTTATAATAAATACTCAAAGACATTTTATTACTTAGATATGTACATTTTCTATGTTAGTGATCACAAACTTGGGACCTGCTCGACAAGTTTAAAAGACTCTCTGAATGGGCTGCTGCATAATTTTTGCTTATCTGTAGGGTCAGATATTGTGAAAATTGTGTACCTACTTGTTTTTCAGCTTTTGTTAGTATTTGTGTACTTGATGTGTGGCCCAAGACAACTCTCCTTATTCCAATGTAGATCAGAGAAGCCAAAAGGTGGGATACCCCTGCTTTAAGGACTTTCCTCATTCTATGGTTACCAGTCATGAATAACACATTCTGGACAAACTCCGAAATCGTTACCAAGTCTGCAAGGAGTAGTTCTTTTGGTTGCTTGACTCACGGAAAGCTAACTGCCGAGACAGTGAGGCTTGTCAAGGAGGAGAGCATGCACAACAGTTGTATAGGATGCATCAACTGGGAGATGGGAGGGACAGACTACTTCAAGTCCACCTCCCTGACCAATGGGGTCAGGGGTGTTGTTGGAGGTGAGATGAATAGTGTGTGAGGGAAGTGAGCATTGCTACATGTTTGGGGTGAAGTGCAGGGCACACAAGTGCAGTGAGAAATCATGCTAGTACCTACATCCCATGATCAAAAGATTATGGATAGGTCTCTCCTGGGGGGGGGGCACGGTATAATGAAGTAGGGTTTAATTTTGGTTATTCATTCAGCCTTGTGCACAGGTGGGATGTGAGGACTAGGTTGCTCAGCACGTCCCTGGCCGCAATCCGTGGTGGGGTGTCACCTTGCCTTCTCTGGACAGACAAGTGGTGTAAGGCTCTGTAGTTATCTTGTGGCTGCAATGAGGTCCTGCCATTTCTGGGAAAGAAACCCAAAAGGGAATGCATCAATGTAATAGAAAGTTACAAAGTTATGGTCAGCAAACCTTACTGGCCTGGGAACTTGAAACATAACAGAACAATAAAAAAACTATTTAAGGAAGTTTTCTTGCTGCTAGAGCCAGTTACAAAGGGAGAGACCACTGAAAAGTGTTGGTCAGTGAAGCCTTTGTGGAAGACAGAATGATAATAGCTATTAGGTGCCTACCGTGGGCAATGTTTTCTGTGTAATTATTTCAGACTTCTTGAAAGGGAATTATAATTATCTCCATTTTATGGATCATGAAACAGAGACTCAGAGAAGTAATTTTTCCAGAGCTTTCTAGTTCATCAATAGTAGAGGTGGGATTTGGACCAAGGCGATTAGACTCTTTCCTCTGTGTCACACTGCTTTCACCTGAGCTGGCCTCCAAAGATGAATGCAATTTAGCTGTAAGGAAGAGCAGCTTGGGGAGAGCATTGAGTATAGAGGAGGGGAAGTGCCAAGGAGAAGGAAGGATGAATGAACACCAGCCAGCTCCTTACCATGCACTTCACCCTGGGTAATGAAGAGTGAAGAGGAGACTGACTGAGAGGGGAGTGTCCAGTCTAGATGCATGAGCCCAAGTCTCCTGACCACATGGCGTGTTCTTTTCATTATTTTTTGCAAGGAAATATTTTATTCCACAGTTTGGGTAAAAGATAATAGGTGTTATAATACTAAAGCATAATATATTGTGAATTGCATTGTTAGTGTATAAAGGAATTGCTGGGGAGGAGAGTTTGAAAGCCAATATATTAATTCTAAGTCCTTTAAAGTGAAGATAATAGCATCTATTCTCTTGGTTTACCCTAGGTAGTGTGTGTGTGTACGTGTTTGTGTACATGTGCGTGTGTGTGTTTGTGCATGCATGCATTGGTACACAACTAGAGGTTCCCAGGGATGCTTACATCCCTGTTTGCTCATGGGCCACCTGGTCTCCAGGGACAGAGCTAATTGTTTCAGCTTTCTCTGTCTTGTCATTGGCAAGACTTGCTGCTCTTGTCTATCACCCAATTCCTACACTGAGTGTATCCCACTCTTGTTGTGCACTCTCTCTCTCTCTCTCTCTTTGGAGGTGCTGGGCTAGCTAAATCAAGTGGATAACCCCCCTCCCATAGTAAGAAGTAATTTAAGATGAGTCTGGCTGAGGTGAAATTCTGACATTGACCAGGATTGATGTCTTCCAGTTCTATTCTGAGTATCTGATTCTTGAGTCTCTTCCCATTTCTGACCATTTATGTCCTCACATGGATTCTCCTTCAGCTCTGAACAGCCTCTAGAGCCCAGAAATGTCCCAGGTATAACTCCTGGAAAGGCATAAAATCTTCCCTCTGAGTTCTAGTGTAGAAGTCCTGGGTTTGGGACCTGTAGTGGATGTCCACTGCTTTTGTTTCCCCCTGAAGTATCATGTTCTCTTTTAAAGCACATGTGCAAACGGAAATACAGGCCAATTGGATATGTAGCAGGAATTCACATCTTAAATAGATTGATCCAAGAATGAAAAGTGTTTAAAGGAGTGACCTGAACTTACTGTCTGATAGTCCTGCTATTGAGAGTGCCCAAGCTACCCTTCTTTCTGTAAGATTTAAGGGTCAGCTTCCTTAGATTTTTGTGAATTGCCCTGTGTACTTCCCAAAATTTCTTTTTTTATTGTTCAATTAACTATAGTCAGTTTCTGTTGTTTGCAACCAGAATCTTAATCAATGTAGATCCTTATTTAACTGAAATCACAATAGCCTGGGAGTAGCCTGGTGGTCACTGAGATGACAGAGCTGTTTCTGTTTGCCCACCGAGGTCAGAATGAACACTGTTCTCTTTAAGGTCTCTTGAACAAGGCCTGGAAGCCTTTTTCTATGCTTTTCCTTCCTGGTTACTTCACCCTAGGCTTGGCTTTCTGTAGACAGTCCTATCCCAGGCCAGAGTCCTCACGCTGCCCCTATTCTATCACATTCTTTGGCACTAAAACCTTAATCTTTTCTGTTCCTGGTAGTTTCTCTAAAAGTCGTCTAGTTCCTCTGTAAATTCTGTGGCATGTCCAAGCAGGGTTCCCATTCGACTTTCTTGGGGATTCATTGTTTCAGAAACTCCTCTCTCCTGGATTTGTAGCCCTCAGACAATAGAGTAGTGGTAAAGGGACTGGATAGACCTGTGTGAGCATCTCACCTCCACTGTTTAGGTGGTTTTGGGCCAATTACTAAATCTCTCTGAGATGGTTTTGTACAGAATTCTACCCATGGCTGAGGACTTCAGACTGTTATCCATGTTGTGATACTCATACTCATGTGTATTAAAGACAAAAGTTTCAGGGCAAAAGAATGTGGATTGCTTAGTGCAAAATCATTAGTTTCTTGGGAAAAATGACTGCATGGGCTCTAGAGGTTATAAATTTACTGGTGTTATGTTTATATATGAGATGTCATGAGTAAGAAAATATAGGCTCTAAAAATTCAGTCACGTGGCCACAGACATACTACCAATTTAGTTATAAAACTGTATCTGAAATCCAGCCCTGCTAATTCCCAATGCAGTCTCTTAAAAGCACTATGCATGGTAGAAGTTGCCTTGGAGGACTGCATGGTTTTCTGATGCATTTACCCCACTCCTGAGTCCTGTTACTGCAAGATTCTTCTCCCTGTGTTGCAGTGATAGTGAAGGGCTGAATGCAGGGGGGCAGTGAGCGCTTCTCAGTCTAAGGAACAGGATGAGTCCTTGTTTGGTTTAGTTTATTAAATGAGAAATACACATGATCTCTGTAACTCAGACTCTGAACCTCTCTCTATAACATGTGTACTTAAGGGTCCTTGTGTTGTGGGCCCTGGAGGCCAAAGGCAGCCTCGTCTTCCCTAGCCTGATGGTATCTGCTGGAAGGCGACTTAGAACCTTCTCCCGTATCTAAGCTCTTTCTAGTGATTTTAGAGGGCAATTCTGGTATTGGGAATCCAGCCAGCAGAGAGTTCATATGGCTGGGCTATGTGTCAACAAGAGCGATCTGGTCATCCTGACCCTACACACTTGATTCAGCTAAGAGGTACACACAGCTCCACTGAGCTGGCCAACCTGCTCTGCCAGCTTCTTATCACTTACTGGTCTGGGCAGGCTTCCCGGGCAGGGGGAGGACTACTGAGTTACATTGGATATAAATGAATCAATACAAACCAATTCCTTCACAAAAGAAAACCTAATTAGGCACACTGCTGTCTGAATCAACGACTTCTCTCTCCAGCAGCTAACACATTCCACTTCCTGCCTACAACCGCATTCTGGCTCCTGTTCATAAGAAATACATATCCATTTTGTTATTGTCAGTTTTTAAGCCTTGCCAAGTTTGTTTTCTGAAACAACCAATAATAAAAACTTTGCTACGTCTTAGGAAGATTGTCACAGTTTAGAGAAAAGTCAAGCTCTCTGTTAAGAAATAGCACTCAATCTCTTTACTAGTTCACAGAAGGTAACGGTCTAATTGGAGATGGATATTCTTGCTTGGCTACTTTTGCAAGAAGGAGATGAAGAATTTGGGGATGAAAGGGAGGCTGTGACCTGCTAGAAGATGTTACAGCCCAACTCAGGCCACTGCCCATGTGCCTTTCCCGCCAATGGATGCTTTGTGTTACTGGAAGAGACTCAAAGACATCAAAGGCCACCTGTTAAGGGAAACTCATTTTGTTTTCATTCATTCATCACTCCTCCTAGTGACCCCAATAACCAAAGAGACTGGTGCCTTCTAGAGCCAGAGGAGAGCATTCATTACCACCCTGGCAATTCAGATGCTGTGAGTGGAGGGTGCTTCTACAGGTGGGTGAGCATATGGGCTTAGAGTCAAACTGCCTGAGTTCAAATCCTGAGGCACTGCCACTCACTAGATGTGTGACCTTGGATGGCACTTTACTTCTTCAAGCTTCAGTTTTCTACTTTACAAAAATGTGGTTGCTGCTACATTTCTTTGAATCTAGAGTGCCACCATTTTTTATGTACAACTAAGGAAGAAAATTCGCTGCCAATTAAACTATAACACAACATCGATCGTAAAACTCAACAATATTAAAGATGTTAAAATGTAAAAAAAAAAATCAGCATATTTTTATTGAGAAAATAGGATAGCATCTGTCTCATGATAACACTGTGAAGATGTGAGTGAGATAATTCCTATAAAGGCTTAGCATTTTGTGTGTCACACAGTAAGCCCTATATAAACGATTACTACTATTTTTACTACCAGAAGGTAGTAGTCTGGGTTATTTCAGCAAATTATTTAACCCTCTGTACTTTATTCTCTTCATATTTAAAGTAAATGAGTAGCCATATGGTCTTACCACCCAGAATTGGGAAGAAAAGCTAATTAAAAATTGTTTTTAGGTCCTTAGCAGCTTTAAATGTGGAACACTATCAGCTCTTTTCGCTATCCGACTTCTGTGTCTGGAAACAGATAAGGAAAATATTCTGTATACTTTTAATGTGTAGATTAATTTATTTGGAGTTCCAATCCCAATTAAACTTTTAACTTGGAGTATTTATATTTCTATTGTAATTGTGGAAAAGAGTTGTTAGTTTTTGCTTTATTCTCCTCAATATAACTGATTTTTTATGAAATTGTACTCTATATTGAGAGGTAAAAAGTTACACTGATGTAGTACTCTCTATGTTGGGCAAGAGTAAAGAATACCTGATTGCAAAATTTTTCATCTCTGTAAACTCCCATAAATTTTGTAAGATGGTGGAGTTAATCTGATTAAGGAAGAAAGGAAAATACATTCCAGGTTATTGCAAATGATGGCTAAATACAGGGAAATTTATTTAAAGCAAGTCCTAAATGCTAGGCATACACAGCCCACTATTGGATTTCACTTTGAGGAGCAAAGAACTAGATGAACAGGGATAGCTGTTGTGTGGGAGAAGTTCAATTTAATTCAACTTTCAGTTATTGAACTTTTAGCATGAAGCAGGCATAGTGTTCAGTTACAGAAATGCAAAGGAATTTACGACAAAGCTCTTGCCCTCCAAGAATTTATAGTCCAGCAAGAAATGTCAGCACAATGTGATAAACACTACAAAGTAACATGGGCGTCCTAAGAAAGCAGCAACTAATTCTTCCTGGGTGAGCAAAGGAAGACCTTAGGGTTGTATAAGGAATTCATAAAACAGCAAAGTTGGAAAGAGTATTTCCTGCAAAGAGAACAGTGTTTGTGAAATCTATGAGCATGAAAGAGCATGGCTTTCATGTAGCTCAGCATGGCTAAAGTGTAATATGTGTGTGTCGGTACGTATGTATGGGATGGGGTCAGTTTTGTGGTGTTGACAGACTGGAAAAAAAGGTTGAGATAAGGTTGTGAAGGGCCTTTGGTGGCTAACTTAAGGAGTTCAAACTTTATCCCATAAGACTGGAGGAGTTAATCTGATTAGAGAAGAAAGGAAAATATGTTCCAGGTTATTGCAAATGATTGCTAAATACAGGGAGATTCACTTAAAGGAAGTCCCAAATAGTAGCCATGCACAGCTCACTATTGGATTCCACTAGTGTAGATTCCAAAGGTATAGATTCAAGAAGATGTTTAGTGATAGGGTCACTAGGACATAATAATAAATTGACTCTGAGGTGGTGGAGTACAGAGGAACTAGGAATGATTCGGGTTCTGATTTGGATTCCCGCAGTTGGGGGTAGAGGTAGAGGTGGGAGTTGACTTTTAGGTAACATAGTTGGAGCAGCTACAGTAAAAAACACATGACTGAGACTCAGGAGACCTGGCACTTGGGCTGAGCTTTTAGATAACTGCCTTTGGAAATAATTAGATAAAGTTATTGTACATATCGTATAAAGTACTACACTTCTCTATGCCTCATTTTCCTCATGTTTATGGAAGGAAGATGGAGAGGAAGCATCCCAAGATGACTTGGGAATCAGGCTGCACTTTTAACTCTGCTAATTACTCGCTGTGTGATTTGGGGCAAGCTACTTACTCTACATTTCCTCACTTGAAAAATAAAGAGTGATAATATCTACTGACAAGATTGTTATAGGTTATAATGCAAACCTTCAATAAATATTTGCTCTTATCATTTTTATTATCTCAGTTATAACATTTTGCATTTCAAAATGGGTTCCACGGTACTTTTGGCAAGAGGACTATTATTAATTGAATATATTTGTCCTTTAATTTGAAGCAGCATGGTGTAGGTTTGGTAAAGAGCAGGAATGTGGAGCAATAGCATATGACATTTAGCCTGCACCTGCCACTTGCCAGCTGGGTGATCTTGGGCAAAATACTAACAGTTCTGACCTCCACTCTCCTTATCTGTAAAATAAGGGTAATGATAGCATTAACCCCATAGGGTTTTTGTAATTAATACACATATAGTGCTTTGACAATTGCCTAGCACAGACTAGGTCCTTATAGGAATATTTACCACCATCATCATCATTATTATTACTTTAATTTTTAAATTATAGAATGGGGTACTGCATCGCTACCCTAGAAGTAGCTGCTTTTCCATGTCAGTGGCTTTGTGCAGACACAGAGCA
Organism: Otolemur garnettii; assembly: GCF_000181295.1. NCBI lineage: Eukaryota > Metazoa > Chordata > Mammalia > Primates > Galagidae > Otolemur > Otolemur garnettii. The sequence goes on from NW_003852510.1 coordinate 4,133,775, forward strand.
GTCCCCAAAGAGATAGTACTATCCTTGGGTGGGTTACATTTGATGTGCCCCACAGGCCAGGGAAGCCGTGGATTGGGCTGCCTCTGAAATGGCTCTTCTGAAATCAAATGGGATCCCTTTCTCCCCCAGATTCTGTGTGGGAGGCTGATACATTTGGTTTGGTAATGAGTTTGCTTTTAAAGCCAAAGAAGTGAAGAGAATAAAAGACGAGAGAAGGCGTGAGAGGCAATCATAGAAACCTGGAGGCTCAGATTCTCCAAAATGAAAAAGGAGCCTACATTTCTGCAAAAACAAAGAAGAAACAACTACCATTCTCAAAGCTCATTATGATTTAACTTTGAGATAGCACACATGACAGCAATGTGACTACTGAAGCCGGTTTTAACTATAAGCAGGACAAAGGAGTAGAAATGGAGTGAATTAGCAGCAGCGTAAGGGTAACCTCCTCGCTCACAGGCTGTGCAAACACTCCCGCGTGAAAGCACTGTTCAAAGGTGCTAAATCTCTCTGAAGTGGCCATCTCTCTTTCTTTGGCAAATGACTGAAAAATCTTTGTTGTGTTTTTAATTGAACCAAATTCTTAGAACCTTCTAAGACATTCATTCTCTGTGGTTAGAAGAATGCAAACTGTTGCTGATGCCTGCCACAGACAGTAACGGGCACCTTGCCTTGCAAAGCCCAAAAGGTAAGGTATGAGCTCATCCAAAGTTTTTCTTGATAAAAAGAATTTCCTTTTGTGTCAGAATATCGCAGAAGATTTGAAAATAGAAGAATCTGAGAGCCCCGTTTTCCCATGGACTGATGGTGTCTGTCATTACCATAATGATCACTGTCATCATCTTCCTTTGACTTTCCCCTTCTGAGAAGTACATATTATCCTTGGCATTATATTGTGGGATAAAAATCTGAATGGAAGTGCTAGATGCTGGTGTTTGTCAAGACTGATTGCATAAGTTAGGAAATTTATAATTTGATCTCGAGTATATTGTATTATAAGAAGCTAGTGTCCATAATTATTTAACTTAAGTCTTTCAACATACATCATCCTAAGAGGAGTTCTGAGAACATCAATGGATTTGAAGAATTTTTATAATTTCAAGCCAACTGAATTGGCTCACTAAAAGGCACTTCAAAATCATACGAAGAGGCAACTGCACAGTTGCAAAGCAGAGCAGCAGGTCTGTAAATGTCATTGTCAGCTACACTTGTGGAATCTAAATGAGGGTATGGAGCCCGTGGTGTAGGAAAATGCAATAAAAAGAAGAGAATTTTTTTTTTACCCTTGAGGTGCTTGCTCTATCTTTTGGTGTACGGATTTATACTACAATAAAGCAGAAGATGGACTGAATGAGATGACCAGAAGGTCAGTGCCCCTCCCTGCGTCGTTATGACCCTGAGCAAGTCACTTAAATCCTTGCCGAAGTTTTTTCACTTGCAAAATGAGCAAGCCAGAAAAGGTATTTTCTAATGTCTCTTTCAGTTCTGAAAGGTGATTCTGAGATGCAAATTGGCATGGTGTGAGCAAGATATTTTGTTCACTTATTGAGCAACATTGAGAGCATTCTAGGAGCTAAATACTCTAATGGGCTGTGGACATAGAAGACAGGAGCACTTGGTCCTGCTTTCAAAAGGCCAGCAGAGTGAGAGCAAGACCGACCAACTAGCAATTACAGTGCGCTGTGCTCAGTGTGGCTTCCAAAGAGGGGGAGGGCTGGTGCAGGCCCAGCCATCCAGGGTGTGGTGGTGATATTTGTGACAGGCCTCACAACATCAACAAAAATCCATCAAGGAGACAGAAGATGGGTGGATGGCCCTGGCAAAAGGAGCAGCATTAACATGGCTCAGACTTGAGAACAACCACCCTACCCTGTGTTTGAAGGGTTAACTCAAACATAGATACATTGATACATCTGCAGCTGAATAATGGAGACAGGGGAGTTGTTTGAGACTCGACTGTGAACAGCCTTGAATATCCTGCTAAGAGCTTTTGACTTTATCTTAAGGGCACTGGGGAATCATGAAAAATAGGACACATGAGATTTCTTTCAGAAAAGTCACTCAGGGGGCAGTGTGGAGCAGAATGGAGGGAGGATGGGAAGGAGAGATGCTCACAGGAGATTATTTTGATAGTCCATGGGAGGAAGAGTGAGAGCCTGTGACAGTGGGACCAGGGAAGAAGGACACATTTGAGAGATGGCCTAGAGAAGGAATTGGGAGAGCCCACGTCTTCATGTATTTACCACTCAACTGGCGCCAGCCAGTGTAAACCCGGCACCATGTGACAAGAATATAGGCCCTCCTGAAGGGCTGGGGGGGGGGGTGGCCAGAGTGGGACGAGGGAAGTGGTGCCGGTTTGGGTGGACTTCCTGGAGGAGGTGAGGTCTGACCTGGGTTTTCAAGGAAGGAAAAGAGACATGAATTTGTAGCAAGAGGAAAGGGGGACATTTTTATACCTGGCCATAAAAGGAGAGAGTGAGGAGATAGCCAGCAGGTATACTTGGCTAGCAAAGGGAATCTTTTGCCAATACTAAAATGGAGGGATAGGAGGGTAGAAAGACTGAACAGAAATATCTAAATTTGCTGTGATACGCTGCAGGAAGCCATTGTGGGTTTTTAGAAGAGATGGATTGTATAGTATAATAGAAAAAGACACTGAATTAATGCTTGAAGATCTGGGTTATGCCACTATCCAACTGGGTCAACATTTGACTCACTTAATGTCTCCAGGGGAAAGCAAATCCCTGTCCAGAGTAAGTGTCTATCCCAATAAAGACAAAAGGCTGCCCCTCCCAGGATGGAAGCAATCCAGCGTAATCAACAGATTTGTGTAATTTGGATGGGAGCAAAATCCGTGTATGTGTGTATGCAGAGATGTGTGTTAGTCGGGGTTCTCCAGAGAGACAGAACCAGCAGGATATATGGAAGGAGGAACTGGCTCACATAATCATAAAAGTAGAGAGACCGTCTGTGAGCTGGAGGACCAGAAAAGCTCAGTTCATGTTCAAACCAGGGAAGCCGACAGTGTAGCCCCTAGTCAGGCTGAGAACTGCTGGGGGCGGCTGGTGCAAGTTCCAGAGTCCAAAAGCTGAAGAACCTGGAGTTGGATGTCCAAAGGCAAGAGGAGAGACTGCATCCTGCTCTGAAAGGGAGAGAAACATCAGTGAACCAGTCCCCCTTTTTAGGCACATTTGTTTCAGCTTGGGCCCTGGCTGGTTGGATGGTGCCCGCCCACATTGCGAGCAGATCATCCTCTGCCAGTCCACTGATTCACCGTCAATCTCCTGTGGAAACACCCTCACAGACACACCCAGAAACAATGCTTCTCCAGCCATCCAGGTGTCCCTTAATCCAGTCAAGTGACACCTAAAATTAACCATCACAAGTCTACCCTGTCACCATGGCACACATATGCATCTCCTTAAATGATACTTAATATCTAAGTAAAGACAACAACAAGGTTATAATTCCACCTAACATGATACAGCTACCCATTGTATAGCCAAAAACATACTAATCCCATCCCCAGAAGAGGCGGTGAAGTTCTTGAGTGATAATTTACTCTTCTCCTGATATCCCATAACTTAAATACTTGATGTAAAATTAACAATACTTATACTTGTTGATATAAAGTCAACAAATCTTATGTTACACGATAAAAAAACAAGAGAGGAAAGAAAAAGTATTTGCTTAAAGTATTTGTTTATACACAAGTGTACTCTTTTCTTTTTTTGAGACAGAGTCTCACTTTGTCACCTCTGGTAGAGTGCTATGGTGTCACAGCTCACAGCAACTTCAGACTCTTAGACCCAAGTGATTCTCTTGCCTCAGCTTCCCAAATAGCTGACACTATGGCACCTGCCACAACACCCGGCCATTTTTTTGAGACAGAGTCTTGCTCTAGTTCAGGGTGGTCTCCAACTCATGAGCTTAGGTCATCTACCCGCCTTGCACACTTAATAAAGTAGGAAGAAAATACAGCAATTATAGTCCTTGTTTCTTTAACTGGTCAGGTACTTATAACTACCTTCCTCTACTACCTGTTCTGTATTTCCTTTGTTTTCAGCAAGCACCTCAGCTGGTCACAGTTCTTAACCTGGTGGTGTTACCATTTTGACGGGTCTAAGCCATTCATAGTCCTGTCTGGATTGGGTGGTTGAAGTTTTCCACTGACTTTAAGCACAGAGCATGGTAATAGTAAGAGACACCGAAAGGGATCGCCTTTATTCCAGACACACCTTTCTTACCTCCACTGGGAAGTAGTAGTCCAGTTTCTCCTGTGTAGTTCACATCAATCTCTCTAGTCAGTGCTGTAACAGCCTTATTTTTTTTTTTTTTTTAAAAAGGGTCGGGCAGATCATGATACCCAGGCATTCCACAAAGTAGATGGGTCACCTTTGGACAACCTTTACCAGCTCAAAAATTTGTCTCACATAAGCAGTGAGAATTTGGGCGTCATCCCAAATTGTTATTTTCCCTACTCATAAATTTAAGGTATTGTAACAGCCTTCTTAGCCTATTGACTCAGGGGCATGAGGAGTCCAAAGTGGCTGGGTGGCAGTCTTAACTTTCAGTTCAATGGAATCATTGTTGTATCTCCCAGTAGAAGCATTCCTGTCTGGAACTAAGACCTCTAATCCAGAAGAACATGCTATTGTAGGAAAAGGAAGCAAATTTTTTGTTACTGGGTCACTAGAGGTAATAGTAAGAGGTGCCACTCCCATTTGTACCTCTGGATTCCCAAACAAATGAATCCTGGTTATGGGAGAAACGCACTGGACGCTGATCCAGAACACATGTCTGGAGAGACTTGCTGGAGCCTTATAGAATAGTCTCACTTAGCTAGTGTTATAACTGTGACTTCAAAAGGCCATTCCACCTTTCTATCAAGCTACTTTAGGATGATGGGAATATGGTAAGACCAGTGAATTCCATGAATATGGGCCCACTGCCACATTTCTTTGGCTATGAAGTGAATTCCTTAAGCAATACTGTGTGGAACTCAGTGATTGTGAATAAGGTATTCTGTGAGTCCACAGATGATGGTTTTACCAGACACATTGCATCCAGAGGAGGCAAATCCATATTCAGAGTAAGTATTCATTTTATTAAAGATAAACTGTTGCCCTTTCCATGAGGGAGGCAGTCCAATGTAATCAACCTGTCTCTAGGTAGCTGGCAGCCTGGGGACTCTGATAGCCACAGCCAGGCTGGCTTTGAGGAGTAGGACACCATGTTGCTGAGCTCATGTACAGCCTCTATCCCTGTCCCCACGCCTACTTTATTCTTGAGCCAATTGGGTGATGACAAGTGGTTTAAAGTTGGTTTAAAGCCTATTAATCCCCCTTACAAAGGGGATCTTAACAGGCTCCAGGCCACTAAACCCCTAGAAAATGTATGGGTGTAGAAGGCCCCTAAATTTTTGTTGGATTTATTTCCCACTCTGTGACATGCAAATGCCTTACCAATAAGTCCAGAGTGGTTGCTGGATGGTAGCAAACAAAGTATTGACATGGGAACTGAGGTAAGAGACAACTGTAGTAGTCCATTTGAAAACACCCAGAAAGTGTATTTTCCACTGTACAAGTCATTGGCCATCCATTCTATAGAATGTGCAAACCATGAAACAGACATTATACAGACACTGGGAAAACAGAAGTGAGAAGTGGCAGGGAAATGGACTTCCCAGCCCACTGAGCACAGCAAGGCAGAGGTATTGTCCGGGAACAGCTGGGTGCCTGCTTCTACTTCCCTCCCTTCTATTCACCCTACCTCTGGATACAGCCTTGCCAATACTTTGCCTCAAGAACCACAAGGATGATGCCTATCTGGAAATATTGCCTATCAAAGGCATGGGTTGTATGCATACATATATATTTTCAGAGTATTCCAGGGGTGCACATGTTTTGGTTACATAATTTACTTTTTATACATTTTAAGTTAGGTTACAAGTGTGTCCTTCATCCAGACAGTGTGCCAGTGAGGTGTAACTTTACCCAACCCCTCCTCCCCTTCCCTCCTACTTGATTTCCATTTAGTTTTACTTCCATATGTGCACAGAAGAGTTGATCAACTGCTTCTAATTTAGTACTTAGTACATATGGTGTGTGTTTTTCCATTCTTGAGATGGTTCACTTAGAAGAATGGTTTCTAGGTTGTTAGAAAAGATATTAGATAACCTTTTTTATAGCTGAGTAGTACTCCCTGGTATGCATATACTACGTTTTATTAATCCACCCATGTATTGATGATTGATGGGCACTTGGGTTGTTTCCACATCTTTGCAATTGTGAATTGATCTTTGGTTCTGAAACTGGTGCTAAGAACCCAAAATAAAATAATTCAGTATACTGAGTTTGGCTTTGTCCTAATTTAAGGGTCCTAAACAGTTGAATTTCTTTTTTTTTTTTTTTTTGAGACAGAGCCTCAAGCTGTCCCCCTGGGTAGAGTGCCGTGGCATTACAGCTCACAGCAACCTCCAACTCCTGGGCTCAAGCGAGTCTCCTGCCTCCGCCTCCCAAGTAGCTGGGACCACAGGCGCCCGCCACAACGCCCGGCTATTTTTTGGTTGCAGCCATCATTGTTGTTTGGCGGGTCCAGGCTGGGGATTTGAACCTGCCACCTTAGGTGTACGTGGCTGGCGCCTTAGCCGGTTGAGCTATAGGCGCCAAGCCACAGTTGAATTTCTTTATGTTTCTTTCTGAAACGTTGCTCTTCACTTAAAAGATACATTGTGTTTCTTTAAAACGAATAAAAGTGGTGATATGTTAGGAGATGGAAGGAGCCTTAGAGATGTTCTAGTTTATCTACCTAGTCCCAACAAGTAGAGTCCTCTGGTGGCCCAGGAGAGAATGTTCTCCCAGGGGAGAGGTAGGGGCTTGAGCCAAGGGAAATGCGATTCTCCTTGATTCCTACAAAAGTAGCCCTAGATTATTTTCCTGCTTAGAGTTACAATGCCTAATTTGCCTACAGGCCCTCCCATCTTCCCCTGTCCTGGTCCTTCTTGAATTGCTGATCTGAGGGAAGCTGATGGATGAAGATAATCCTTGTCTTCTGTAGATGCTTAGCCAGAGACTAGGCACTCAGGTGAGAGGCTGGAAACCTGGGCTCTGGAGAGTTCCCAAGTTAGAAGAGACCTCAGAGGTCGCTAGAGCCACTGCCCCACAGGCAGCTTAAACCGACTCTGTGATTTAGATATGGAAATTAAGGCCAGTCACTTACCCTTCTGGATGTAATTCACTCTGTCAGTTAAAAAGAACTATCTATTCTTCTTACTCAAAAAGCTAATATGAGGATGAAATACTACTTGGGAGAAAACATTTTTGCAGAATAGAGACTCACTAAATGCACTGCAGTATTTAATTATTAATTCTTTCTGCCACTTCTTCCAGCCTCCACTAGACATTTTTAGTTTCATCAGCTGCCTTAAAGTGTTCTCCTGAAATTCTTTCAATCTCAGCCAAGACACTGAGGTGCAGCTGTAATTCACATTCTTCTGGAGGCGCACCTGAAGTCAGCTTTCATTCCTAAGTGTCCAAAGCCTGACTTTTTATTTCTTTTTTAAAAAGGGAAATGAAAGCCTCAATAGAAAGGTTGGCAACCGAATAAAAGAAGGAATTTCTTTCAGGCTTTCCAAGAAGACAGAATGGAAGTCTTGAAATAGAAATGACTTTTTTAATGGTGCCTTGAAAAAGGTGCCTTTCTTACTATCTGCCATTCTCATCCCCTTCCTGAACAGGGCTTATGCAAGAAATTAAATCATTGTGTATCTTTAAAATGAAGAAAAGTGGTGATATTTTAGGAGTTGGAAGGAACCTTGGAGATGTCCTAGTTTACCTACCTAGTTTCTGAAGTAGGGAAGTGGGATTTAGGAAAGGTGAAAGATTTCTTCTTGATTTCTTCCTTTTTGGTGCTGAACTCGGACCCAAACCAGGGTTCCTAACTCCTAGTCCAGGGATCTCATCTTCCTAGATTTGAATCTGAGTAACTCACTTGAGGCAGAGAACGGTATTCTCAGACTCATACCAGGCCTCCACGTCCGTCCAACCCAGTGGTGAGGGTGGCAGATGCAGGAAGACCCCAGGCCGGGGATTTTCATCGCACTGTGGAGGACATCTGGGTTGGAGATCACAAGCAACGCTTCTGATGTTTACCTTGGAGGTCAAACATCTGCTGTTTGAATTTGAATTGTGCTTATTTCACAGAGGAATGGAAGTTGGTCAGTTTCCTTTCTCCCAGCTCAGAATTGCTGGGGTTTGCCCCCCCACCCCGCTTCCTCTGGCTGAGTAGGAAGCCTGGTGACCTTCCTGGAATGTCAGGTTTTGGAGAAGACGAATTTCTAGGAGGAAGGAGAACATCCTTCTAGTTAAATCCTATCACAGTGAACCCCCCATGACTGAATTTCTTTGGTGTTAACCCCAATCAACACCACTCAGTTTAAACAGGCCAATGCCTGGGTCTTAGAAATAGTTCTTTCTTATGCTCACACCATGATGAACATTTTTTCTCCCCATCCCACATCTTTCTCATAGGCATGAGTTTCTAATAAGCAGGGCAGCAAGGTCCTCCTGGGGAGGATGGACCTGACCTCTTTACCTACCTCTGCCTCTCTGGCCCATCCTTGGGTGCTGCAGCATGGGGCTCCCTGTCTTTTGCAGTGCAGGACCCACCACAAGGTAACTTACCCTGCTGGCTCCAGGGGCCTCTTCTCTTATGGACTTGGTGGCCAGTGGCATCTTCCCTGAAGCCTTGGCGGGGGGGGGGGTCTCACCTCTGCAGATATTTAGAGGATAACATACAGTATACAGGTTTCAGGTAGAGTGGGGCAGTGATTCTCAGCCTGGGGGAATTGTAGGGCTGGGATGTTTAATGCACAGAGTATTCTAGAAACACAGCACCATATAGTCCTGAAGCTAAAAGGGGCTTAGGATTACCTGTGTCAATGGAGATGAGTTTGGGTGTGAGACACTTGGGGTCTGGACGTAATACAGAATCAATTGGAAGGCAAAGACTTGGCAGAGAAAAACACATTTTTTCCCATGGGGGATGTAGCAATGTGGATCTGGGGAAGAAGAAGGTAGGAGGAAAGAGGGAGGCTCTCTCTGGACCTGAGAGGTGAAATGACTTGGCAAAGGACATGCAAGTAGCTCTCTCCCCACACCACACAGCAGGGAGGTCTGCTCTGCAGAGCAGCTGGTTCAGGAGGAGAGGAGAACTTATCTTCATTAAATGAGTCAACAAGAAGCCAGATGTTTGCAGCTGGAGCTGGGCGGCATGATTCCTGCTACCCGCTGCTGCCAATTTGTCCCTGCGTCAGCCATCTGAACTTTTGTCCACAGAATGAAGCAGTGAAACACTCCTGCCAGTGAAGTGAAAGCATTCCCCTCTTCCCTTGGTTCCATCACAGAAGTAGCAAATTTGGTGACAGTTGTTGTTTGAAATTGCCAATTAATGGGACCATCTGCCCTCCGAATTCTGAACCAGTTGAAGACTAGGCATAGGAGTCCAAAAGTGCTCAGAGCATTTACCATATTCCATCCTCGGGAGAACGTGGCTCAGACTCCAGGGCGACATGGACTTCCCCATCCTTCCCATCTGAACTGAACTTAAGACCTTATCCCAGGCAGGACAGATAGATTCCACAGGGCTAAAAGGTAGACTTTGTGCAGGGAAAAGCCTGGCGTGTGGAAGAAACCACCTGCAGGTGTGGGAAGACCAGATCCCAGAGGGAGCCACACACTCAGGATTCTTCCCTGTATCAGCAGATGGGACACAGAGGGAGTGGAGGAGATGGCAGGTGGGAAGGGTCTTTCTCCGCAGTATATCAAGAAGGCACATGTGCTTATTTTAAGATCTGATGCAGGGACAGGGGGAGAAAATAGCTCTTCTACCCCCATCCTCTCTGTCTCAGTGAAGCCCACGTATCTCTGCCCCTTCGCCTGCCGTCCTCCCCATGCCCATCTCCACGTCGTCTCCGCTTGGTGGAGTTTCCTCCTAGCCCAGCAGCGCCGAATGTGGATCAGGTTTCTTAGCAAATCTACGTTCAGTCCTGGGTCTACACCTAGGTGAAATGGTAAGTGTCTGTTCAGACTGGTGCTCCATGAGACCAGGACCGGAGAGCCAGTAGTTCATTTTGGATATGATGCCAAAGAACACCAGTCCAGGAAAGAGGAAGTGAGACAGGAAAGCACAGCAGCCAGTAAGGGTGTTCTAAAGGAAGGCACCACTCGGGCAACTGGAGCCAGTACCCTGGGGGACTCACTCTGTGCCCATCCCAGTTGGAGTGAAGGTGCTGGGGTGTCATTTATCATGTTGTATCAAACAGTCTGAGGCTGCCACTCCAGCTCTTCAGGCCTCCAGTGCGCATGCTAGGCAATTTTTGTTTTATAGAGTAAAACTCAAACTAGCAGTTAAACGGGAGACACGCTCCAGCTCCCTGGGGTTTGTCTCTGTAGTTTTTGCTTCTTTTGCCACACAAGATTTTGTAAGGTCTACTCTCTAGTAGAACATACCGAAGCCATCACCAATAGTTCCACCACTCACTGGTAGCTCTGCCAACCCCTCTAACTCACCCTCCAAGGAGCTGTCGACCTCTAATATACATGAAGCAAATAACAGCCTTGAACTAAGCTTTGTAACCAACTCCATAACTAGGTGAGGTCTTACAGAAACTGTCAGGGAAGAGTGGGGGTGCGACGGTCCTTCCGAAGCATCACAAAATGCCTCCTGCTGCTGACCTGCTAACCTCATTTCAGATAGTTTCTAGCTGACAGCAAATTCGCTTCTCACAAGTTTCTTCCTCTCTGAGCATGGGATGAACCTTGTCTGTTTGCTTTGTCTCTTGGGGCCACTCTGGTTGTTCCTTGGCTGAAGAGGAAGGTGAATCATGAGTAGGTGATGGGTCCTAGGCAGGCTGTGTGTCAGATTGGTTACCTGAGCTTCCTGGCTCCTGTCCTGCTCCTTGCTCTCAAGAATCTATCCTACCTCCATATAGGTCCCTGAGCACCCCCTTGGCTGGTCTTGGGCATCTCCTCTGAGACTTTGCACTGTAGGGCCCACTGCACGGTAACTTACCCGGCTGCTTCCCAGGGCCTCTTCTCCAACAGATTTGGTGGCCAGGGGTCTTTTCCTGGTGCCTAGAGAGGTCTTTCACCTCTGCAGAGGTGAGGCAGTGGATTTCAAGGGGCCGTTTTGAAATTCTGCTAAACTTAGAGACAACATTATACGAAAAGCATTTTTCAGACTATAGTTCCAGCATCTTCAAGGGCAGATCTCTCAATTAGTTTTCTTACTACTTGATGCAGATGAAATAGTTTGGGGGAATATAAATTTCAGTCTACATAATTTAGGTATGTAAAAGCAGAACTTTATTTTTCTTTAACTGAACTTAACAGTTGCTATGGGCTAAATTGTGTTTCTCAAAAAGGTATGTTGAATCCCAAACTCCAGTACTTCAGAATATGATCTTATCTAGAGACAGAGTCTTTTTGGAAGTAATTAAGCTAAAATGAGATAATTTTGGTGGGCCCTACTTTGATATGACTCATGTCCTTACAAAAAGGAGAAATTTGGGCACAGACCTGCACACAGGGAGAACGTCAGGTGGTGATGAAGGTAGGGACCAAGGTGACGCTTCTACAAGCCAAAAATTCCAAAGATTGCCATTGAACCATCAGATGCTAGCTGGAGAGGCATGGAATAGACTCTCCCTCTTTGTACTCAGAAGGAACCAACACTGTTGATGCCTTGATCTCTGGATCCTAGTCTCCAGAATGCTGAGACAATAAATTTCTATTGTTTTAGTCACTCAGTCTGTAGTACTTTGTTATGGCAGCCTTTGCAAGCTAATACAACACTTCTTCTTTTTCATCCATGATGATAAGCTTGAACTTGCCAATTCAAAGCAAATTTGGGATTCTTCAGTTGAACTCAGTTCCTTTTGCATAAACACAGGCAGTTCAGACTTGCTCTCCTCTCTCCCCTTCTGTCCTTTTCTCCAGGCTGTGGTTCTAGGCACAGATGTCTGTCCTCTTTGGATTTGCTGCCATGTCTCTGTTTCTCTTTGTTGTGTTGGCTCTAAACATTCCACGTCTATTGTTGCAGTGTCCACTCTTCACATACCCTCCACTGGGTCCAATCAGTTTACCCAGTTCAACACCCTCATCTTAACTGTGAACCATCACCAAGTCTTTCAGCTCATTCTCAGCCTCATCCGGACCAGTCCTGAATGATAACGGGGGGTGGGGAGGGGATATTCGGGGTAGAAGGACCTTTCAGATGTTGTCCTGAGCCTCTCTGGGGCCGGGGACTACCAGGGCAGGGTGGTAGTAGTCTCAGATCATTTCTTTGCCACCCCAAACCTTTCTCATCATGACTTTGCTTCTCCTCTGGATACCCATATGTTAAGGGACTCTCTGCGAGGCTATAGGGTATGTAGCCTGAGTTGTCACTGTAGTAACTGGAAACTGGAAACATTCTGGAATCCCATCAGGGGAAGAATAATTAAATAAGTACAAGAGTAGCCATATTATGGAATGCCATGCAGCTGTTAAAAAGTGCAAGGGAGCTCTTTTTGTCCTGACACGGAAAGATTGCCACGTTCTGCAATAACATGAATGGTATAATCCCATTTTGGTGAAAACAAAATTACATATGTGTATATGGATGCAAAAGCACAGAAAATCCTAGGCACAGATCTACATTAACAGAGCTATCAACAAGGGAAATGTGGGTTGGGAGAAAGAGGCAGGTGTGTTCCTTCTTTTTCTTAAAATCCTTTTGTGTTATATAAAATATTAACTCAACTAGATTAATGAATTATTAAATTTTAACAAGTAAAAACACAAAGCAAACTCCATCGAATATTACAGCATAAATTACCCTGAGAATGACCTGGCCCTTTCCTCAGGATCTCTGAAATAACCTGTTCATTCTCTTTATTAAGTCTGAAAAGGGCCAGGTGTACTTGTGGGCTTGCATGGAATTCTCATTTGCACTTAGATATTATTAGTGCAAAACTTTAATGAAAAATAAAGGACTGGAAAATACAGCTCCTAACTGCCTTCCAGACCACAGTGGGCTTTGGTACTGAGGCCTCTGGCAATCCAAAAGGAATAAAGTCAAATCAAGTAACAAGGGAAAATCAATACCTTATTCATGTCAAACCTGCCCTAATGCCCTCCATTATGTGACTCACCACACAGAGAATCAATCCATTTCTCTTCTGGTGGAACACAGAGGCTTTAAAATTTTCATTTGTATATATTAATTTTTAGGGAGAGAATGTCACTTTATGGAGCTATTTCCTCTCTCTATAAAATTGATGGATTAATAGCAGAGTTTCAGAGCCCCTTATGTTTGGGCTCCAGTTCTGCATACTAAGTAAATATTCTAAGAAATAGTTCTTGGGTCAGGACAAGGATAATAATGGTCATTAATAACCATCACTCATTACAAGGTCCTTCCTCCTCTGAGCTCTTCTAACCTGTTTATAAATGGTTTTTAATGTGCCAAACGCACTCCCCCAGCCCTCCCAAGCAGACACACACTTTGAGGGAGGTTAATTGCTGCTGCCTTTATGAGCCCTGACCTGTGCAGACAGCATTCTCGGATCACTTCTCCCACCTCTGAGGTAGAGGTTAATGGTCACCATGCAGGCCTGCTGGGCACAGGGAGTTGTAGAATCTAATTACTGGCTCTTGTGGGTTGGACCCATGAGTGTGTGTTTATGAGCAGGATGGGCTGAAGTAATCTCCAAGTCTGCAGTGCTAACTGCCTTCTGGAAGCTACTGTGATTTTCAAGACCCCAAGGAAATTATATCTTTATTGCGAGTCTAAAATGTCCCCTGTTACCTCTCTCTGTTGCCTTTACCTGATTCGTATTGCTTTGAAATCTGCTTAATCCTGGTGCAGTCAAATTACTTCCTCATTTGGTTCAAGAGAATCTAGATTATTTCTGTTTGTATAATCTCTCTCCCCATTGTGGGTCCCTGGCCTCATTTGTTTCCTACCTCCCCTCCTCATCAGCCCCCTTCTCAGCTGATAAATTCCCCATGGATACAATAGCACAGTTCTTTCTAAATAAGTTGCAAGTAATTTCCTGTTTTCTGCTTTTTGAAGATGTGACTGGACACTTTAAAACAGATTCTTGCTTTGTTTTCTTGAGTCTTTTAGTAGCTGACTAAGTCATTAGACATAAGAAAGAAAAAGTGGATTGATGGCGAACACTGTAAGTGTAGTTGAAACTTGAAACAGTATTTGCAAGTTACTATTAATATGATTTCCCCCCTCTGACTTCTGTATGCATGAGTCAGTAATGTATTATCAACATTTATTTTGTCAGTGGGAAAATTCTTTATTCTCTGAAACTTCTGGAAAACAATGCTGCTCTGTTGTTAACAAGGCAGTGAATACTCTGCACATACCGGCGTCCCCCTGCCGTGAATTTTTCAGGCAGACATTTTTTTTCTGTGAAGGCAGGAGCTAAAATTTAAAAGCACCTCACCTGCCAAATGATTAGGGAATTCTTTTTCTTAACCAAATGCCAAAACAAATCAGTTTCCTAAAGAGATGTGAGATCTCCTCAAGCTGTGCTTGGGAATATTAAAAAGTGAAAAGACGCCTCTGCCCACAGCTTGCCATTTCAGGGTCCCTCACCCTGCAGGCAGGCAAAGACTGGAAGCTTTGAAGACTCCATTAGGAGGTTTAAACCTGCCATCTAGAGGTGTCTTGGTAGAATTACACAGATATTTCATAAAGTTTAGTAGCATCTGCTGGAATTCACCAATGGTGTTACTAGCCTGTACTCACAAACAGCATCTGAATTTGGGCTATGCTTTGGCATCTTTGACATCCTCCTTTCAGAAAGCAAGTGAGAAGGTGGATTCTGGGGTGGGAGCTCTATTGTACTTTAAGATTCTTCTTATAGAAATCTGTAATGCTGAGAAGTGAGACCATCTGGGATGCCGGTAACTACAGCCACCTTCAGTTCTAGACAAATGGGTAATTTCTTAAAGTGCCCTTCTGATGAGCAGAAAATCTTCAGGCTTGTTAGCTCGAGTGTCATTTGTGGATATGCCTGGAAAGATCGTAGCAGGTGGTGCAGTAGAGCACCCAATTCAAGAGGCTGATCTATCCATTGAGTGCTCAGCGAAAGAAAACTAATGATGCCTGCTAGTGGTTGGGGATTTTCCTTTAACCTGGACAAATAGGGATTTAAAAAAATTGAGAATATCTTCAGGCTGTTCCCTCTGTCTTATGCTTTTTTAAGGTTAGGGAACATCTGGAAGGTTTGCTTTTGAAAAACTATTGGTTGGCTTTCAATGATTTTTTTTCATATCCTGCTTCTGTTCTACAGGTTCTAGGAATTGGGAATTGACAGAAGAAGGTTGTTACTACATGTTTAGATCTATCTGGAGGTTAAATCATGGGGAAAAGAGAGAGAAATTTGCTCATCGAGATATCAAGCTCATTTAAGAAGTAAGAGCAAGTTTGGAGGGGCTGAGTAATTTACATATTTTTAGATATAACTGTGTAATTCTTTTCAGTTTTCCCATCTGTGAGCTAGAAATAAAGAGAGCGACTGAATTTACCAACTGATTGTCTTTAAAGATGTTAATGCAGTGGGGACAACCTCTAAGGATGATAGCACAGCAGAGTGTATATACTCTACCATCAGGGGTGCGCCAACAGGCTAAATCTGATGTTTTTTCCCCCTTTTTAAAGTGTCATTTGATTCCCAGTCAGGTTGGGAACAGAAAATCACCTTGAAGTAAATGTTCCTTGTTCCTTGTTCTTCAAAGATTGCTGGAGTAGGCTCCCTTGGTTATGTAAATACCAGATGAGCAGGCTGCCTGGTCCAGGAGGAGGATGTAACAAGACATCCTGTGCTTTGAGTACTTTAGAAAAGGTTGTCTCTTATCTCATGGGAGGAATTGGTGATTCAGAGCAACAGGGTGACCTGGCTATGTGTTGAATGCAGTTATATGGTCAAGTAAGATGAAAATTACTTAAATGCTTTTATGATTTACTTGATTACTCTTTTTAAAAAAACACTTATCTTACCTTGACTTACGTGCCCAAACATTCCTGCTTCTTTCCCTGGTCCATGCCAGTCTTGCCTCATCTCCTCTGCAAGACCAGGATCTGACAATTCTGCTGACCTTCATCAAGGGATTGGTCCTGCTGAAATATAATTTCCAAAAAGGTAAAATCAAGACTCTCATGCCAATATAAAAGGAGCATATCGAAGACTTTAAGGAACTCATTAACTAGTGAAGAAACCAGGAAGATGTTAAAATCAGGTCAAAGGAAAATTTGAAGACACAGGTACATATATTCAGGAATGCTCAAATGAATTTGCTAATGGATACGAAGTGGTAAATATGTCATAGAACAATAAAATGTAATGCTGGGGGTCATCATTTTTACAAGGCAAAAATCAATTGTATCTTTATGGGGACAAAATTTATTCTTAGTGTTATGGATAATAATCATCTGCATGACCATAAGTTTTTACGAATTAACTTCTACCTCTAGACAGTTATAAAATAGTTTAGGCAATAGGAGGATAATCAATGGTAAACAGCTCCATAGAATCAGATAATTCCTGGAGGGTCCACTAGACAGTGCCCAGAACTCTCAGTAATCTCCGTTGCTCATTTCCAAGATTTGGACAATATTTTCTGATAGTCCAAGCTCTGTAACCATTCTGTATTCTTTCTGGGCAATCTTACTGAAGTCATAGTTTCAATTGCCTCCAATAACAGCCGACTCTTAAGTTTGTATCTTCCACCTAGTTCTCTCAGTTCCAAACCTGTACAACTATGTGCTTACCCAACAGCTCCTCTTAGGTGTTTTTGAGGCTAAGAAAGACAGGATAATTTGTTCACAGTCAGAAGAACAGAGGTTCGAACCCAGCACTATCTGATTTCAGAACTGAAGCCAAAAACTTGCAATAGGAGGTGGTTTTAGAGGTGCCCAAATTTAGAGGCCTTGAACCTAGAGGTAGATCCCTTCTCATTTGTCTGTGGTGGGAAGGGAAGGCTGGAGGCACAGAGCTCACCGTTTTTCTAGCTGAGCTAGAAGTTCTTTTCTTTTCCATCAGAATTGTCTGAAGTACTTTCCAGCTTTGATGACATTTGGTATAGCACGTCAAGTATGAATGCATTGGAAACTGCCTATAATTCTCATGAATTGAATGAAAACGAATACTTTTTTTTTAAAATATGGAACGCTTCAGGAATTTGTGTGTCATCCTTGCACAGGGGCCATGCTAATCTTCTCTGTATTGTTCCAATTTCTAGCATATGTGCTGCTGAAGTGAGCACTGAATACTTTTTTTTTTTTTAGGATCTCTGCCTAGGGATAAGACGATCTCATCCTTTGTTCTGTTCTTCCCTCTCCAGCCTCAAGCTGTTCCCCTGGGTAGAGGGCTGTGGCATCACAGCTCACAGTAACCTCCAACTCTTGGGCTCAAGTGAGTCTCCTGCCTCGGCCTCCCAAGTAGCTGGGACCACAGGTGCCCGCCACAACACCCAGCTATTTTTGGTTGCAGCCATCATTGTTGTTTGGCGGGCCCGGGCTGGATTCGAACTTGCCACCTTAGGTGTATGTGGCTGACGCCTTAGCCACTACAGCTACAGGTGTCGAGCCATAGCAAAGATATTTGTACCAGAATGTTTATTGCAGCCCAATTCATAATTGCTGAGTCATGGAAGAAGCCCAAATGCCTATCGACCCATGAATGGATTAACAGATAGTTCAAGTTTTAATTTTCTTTTTCTTTTGAGATGGAGTCTCTCTCACTCTATTGCTCCAGGTTAGAGTGCCATGTTGTTATCATAGCTCATGGCAACCTCAAATTCCTGGGTTCATATGATCCTCCTGCCCCAGCATCCTGAGTAGGTGGACTACAGGCACTCACCCAACACCTGCTGAGTTTTTCTGTTTTTAGTAGAGACAGGGTCTCACTCATGCTCAAGGTGGTCTTGAACTCCAGAGCTCAAGGTATCTTCCTACCTCGACCTCCCAGAGTGCTAGGATTACAGGCATGAGCCACCACCCCTAGCCTATTTTTAATTTTTGGAGAACTTCAATCCTGTTTGCTATAGTGGCTTCACTGTTTTACCTTCCTACCAGAAATGCACAAGCATTTCAATTTCTCTGCTTTGTCACCAATACTTGTTGATTCTGTTTTTGACTATGGCTATCATACCAGGTGTGATGTGATACTGCATCATGGTTTTGATTTGCCTTTCCCCAGTGATTAATTATTTAGAGCATCTTTTTATATTCCTCTTGGCCATTCATATGTTTTCTTTAGAAAAATTTGTATTTAGGTTTTTTACCTGTTTATTTAATTGGGTTATTTGGCTTTCTAATATTAAGTAGTGAGAGGTGTGCATGTGTGGTTTATTTTACTTCAACATAATATCCTCCAGATTCATCTATGTTGTCATGAAAGACAGGATTTCCTTTTTTTTATGGCTGAATGGTATTCCATTGTGTGTATGTGCCACATTTTGTCTGTTCATCCATCAGTGAACACTTAGGTTGATTTCATAACTATTTCCTTTCTTCTACTAACTTTGGTCTTAGCTTGTTTGTGTTTTTTCTAGTGTGTATGTTTGTGTGTGTATGTATGTGACACACACACACACACTCTTTGACTCGTGATGGGATTATGTCCCAATAAACTCATCATAAATTGAAAATATGTCAAAATGCATTTAATGCATCTAACCTACAAATCATTATACCTTAGCCTAGCCTACCTTAAACATGCTCAGAACACTTATATTAGCCTACAGTTAGGCAAAATCATCTAGCATGAAGATTATTTAAAATGGAGTGTTGAATATCTCATGTAATTTACTAAAGACTGTACTAAAAGTGAAAAACAGAATGGTTGTATGGGTGTTTGAAGTACAGTTTCTACTGAATGCTTATTACTTTTGTATTATCTTAAAATAAAAAAAATCACAAGTTGAACTATCATAAGTCAAGAACCATCTGTGTGTGTATGTGTATATGTAAATTGACAGATTAAGTTGTGTATATTTACCATGTACAACATGATGTTTTGAAGTATATATGCATTGTGAAATCACTAAATCTAGCTAATTAGCATATACATTATCTCAAATACTTATCAGTTTTGTAGCGAGAACACTTCTCAGTATTCATTCTCTTAGCAGTTTTCAAGAATATAATGTACTGTTAATGACAGTCACCATATTGCACAATAGATCTCTTGAACTTATTTCTTTCTAATTAAAATTTTGTATACTTTGACCCACATCTCCCCAAATCCCAACCCCTAACCCCAATCACACCAGCCTCTAGTAATCATCTTTCTATTTTCTACTTCTATGAGATCAACTTTTTTAGCTTCCACACATGAGTAAGATCATGTAGTATTTGGCTTTCTGTGTCTGGTTCATTTCACTTCAACGTAATATCCTCTAGATTCCTCCATGTTGTCACAAAAGACAGGATTTCCTTTCTTTTTCTGGCTAAATGGTATTCCATTGTGTACATGCACCACATTTTCTCTGTGAAATGAACACTTATATTGATTGCATAATTATTTCCTTTCTTGCACTAACTGTGGACTTAGCTTGTTCTTGTTTCTTTCTAGTTTCTTTTTCTTTTCTTTTTTTTTTTTTTGAGACAGAGCCTCAAGCTGTCCCCCTGGGCGGAGTGCCGTGGCATTACAGCTCACAGCAACCTCCAACTCCTGGGCTCAAGCGAGTCTCCTGCCTCCGCCTCCCAAGTAGCTGGGACCACAGG
>NW_003852510.1:4153655-4169366 GCF_000181295.1 Otolemur garnettii
GTTGAGCTATAGGCGCGGAGCCTCTTTCTAGTTTCTTTAGGTATAACATTTCATTGTTGATTTGAGATCTTTCTTCTTTTTTGATGTAGGCACTTATTTCTATGAACTTCCCTCTTACAATTGCTTTTACAGTATCCTGTAGATTTTAGTCGGCTGTGTTTCCATTTTCATTTGTGTCAAAAATTTTTGATTTTTCTTTTAGTTTCTTTATTGACCCATTAGTTTTTGAGGAGTGTGCTCTTTACTCTCCATATATTTGTGAATTGTCCTAAGTTCTTCCTGTTATTGCTTTCTAGTTTTATACTGTTGTGGTCAGAAAAGATGTTTGATATGATTTCAGTCTTTTAAAATTTGTTAAGACTTGTTTTGTGGCCTAACATGTGATCTATTCTGGAGAATGATTTATGTGCAGTATTGAATGGAATGTTCCATGTGTGTCTGTTAAGTTCATTTGATCTAACATGTAGTTTACATCTAATGTTTCCTTGTTGATTTTCTGTCTGTTGTTGAAAGTGGGGAGTTGGAATCTCCTATTGTTATTATAGGACAGTCCTTCTCTCCCTTCAGATCTATTAATATTTGCTTTATATATTTAGGTGCTCAAATTTTGGGCACAAATATAGTTATAATATCCTTTTGTTGAACTGACTCATTTATCATTACATAATAAACTTTATCTCTTTTTTACAGTTTTTGATTTAAAGTTTGTTTTATCTAATATACATATAAGTATAGCTACTCTTATTTTTCTTTTGGTTTCTGTTATATGGAATATATTTTTCTATCCTTTCACTTTTAGTATGTGTGTCCTTAAAGTTGAAGTGAGTCTCTTGTAGGTAGCACATAATTAGGGTTTTTTTTTACTCCATTCAGCCACTTTATGTCTTTTGATTTCAGAATTTAATCCATTTACATTTAAAATACTTATTGATAGGTAAGCACTTACTACTGCCATTTTGCTTAGTTGTTTTCTAGTTGTTTTGTACATTTCTTATTTTCTTATTCCTATCTTGCTGTCTTCTTTTGTGGCTAAGTGATTTTCTCTAGAGGTATGTTTTTATTCCTTGATTTTCAATTCTTCTGTATGTATAGTATGTTTTTGCTTTGTGGTTAACATGAGGCTTACAAAACAAAAAAATTTGATAGTTATAACAGGTTTTATTGTTTTTAGACAGAGTCTCAAGCTTTCACCCTGGGTAGAGTGCTGTGGTGTCATAGCTCAGAGCAACCTCTAACTCTTGGGTTCAAGCAATCCTCCTGCCTCAGTTTTTCTATTTTTAGTAGAGATGGGGTTTTGCTTTTTGCTCAGGGCTTGTTTGGAACTCATGAGCCCCAAGCAATCTACTCTCCTTGGGCTCCCAGAATGCTAGGATTACAGACATGAGCAAATGAGTCCATCTACAAGAGGTTATTTTAAGCTGTTAACTTTTTTTTTTTATTATTTCTTATAGCATAACTGTGTACATTAATGCAATCATGGGGTACAGTGTGCTGTTTTCATATACATTTTGATATACTCTTATCAAACTGGTCAACATAACCTTCATGTCATTTTCTTAGTTATTGAGTTAAAACATTCATACTCTGCTTTTAGAAAGATTCACTTGCACCCTTGCAAGATAAACCATAGAGATGACCCCACCAATCTCCTTCCCTCCTCCCATACACCCTCCTCATCTCCCTCTCTCACCCCCTTCCCATATTCTAAGGCTATAATTAGGTTATGACATTCCTATAAAAGCTGTGAATTAGTTTCAAAGTAGGACTGTGTACATTGGATACTTTTTCTTCCATTCTTGAGATACTTTGCTAAGAAGAACATTTTCCAATTCCATCCATATAAACATGAAGGAGGTAAAGTCTCCATCTTTCTTTAGGGCTGCATAGTATTCCATGGCGTACATGTACCACAATTTGTTGATCCATTCATGAGTCGATGGGCATTTGGGCTTCTTCCATGACCTAGCAATTATGAATTGGGCTGCAATAAACATTCTGATACAAGTATCTTTGTTATAATTCGATTTTTGGCCTTCTGGATATATACCTAATAAAGGAATTGTAGGATCAAATGGCAGGTCTATTTTTAGTTCTCCCAGTGTTCTCCAGATGTCTTTCCAAAAGGAACAAATTAATTTGCATTCCCACCAGCAGTGTAGAAGTGTTCCCTTTTCTCCACATCCATGCCAACATCTCTGGTTTGGGGATTTTTTTGATATGGGCTAATCTTACTGGGGTTAGGTGGTACCTCAAAGTGGTTTTGATTTGCATTTCTCTGATGATTAAGGATGGAGAGCATTTTTTCATATATCTGTAGGCCATGTGCCTCTTTTCTTTAGAGAAATTTCTATTCAAGTCCCTTGCTCACCCTGAGATGGGATCGCTTGTTTTTTTCTTGCTCATATGTTTGAGTTCTCTGTGGATTCTGATTATTAAACCTTTGTTGGAGACATAACCAGCAAATATCTTCTCCCATTCTGAAGACTGTCTACCTGCTTTATTTACTGTGTTCTTGACTGTGCAGAAACTTTTAAGTTTGATCCAGTTCCAAAAGTATATTTTTGACATTCCTTCAATTGCCTGAGGGGTCTTCCTTAAGCTGATAACTTTGATTTCAAAATCCTCTATACTTGGCTTGGTACCTGTGGTTCAAGTGGCTAAGGTGCAAGCCACATACACCTAAGGTGGTGGGTTCAAATCCAGCCCGGGCCTGCCAAACAACAATGATGGCTGTAACTAAAAAAAAGCCAGGCGTTGTGGTGGGTGCCTGTGGTCCCAGCTACTTGGGAGGCAGAGGCAGAAGACTCGCTTGAGCCCAGGAGTTGGAGGTTGCTGTGAACTGTGATGCCATAGCACTCTACCCAGGGGGACAGCTTGAGGCTCTCTCAAAAAAAAAAAAAAAAAAATCCTCTATACTTTTATTCCACTTCCCCTTCTTTTGAATTTTTAGAGTCAAAATGTTCATATTTTTATATTGCATGCTCCTTAACAAATGATTGTAGCTATCGTTATTTTTAATATTTTCATCTTTTAACTTTTATACTAAAGATATAAATGCTTTACATCCCACTGTTACTGTATGAGTATTCTGAATTTGACTGAGTACTTGCTTGTACCCAGGAGTTTTATACTTTCAGATCTTTTCATGTTACTCATCATTATTCTTTTCTTTCAGTTTGAAGAATTCCTTATATCATTCTTTAAAAGACAGTTCTGGTAGTGATGAACTCCTTCAGCTTTTCATTGTTTGGAGAAGTCTTTATCTCTACTTCATATATAAGGACAGAATTACTGGGTACATTATTTTTGTTTGGCAGGTTTGTCTTCCAGTGCTTTGAACATATCCCAGTCTTTCCTGGTCTGTAAGGTTTTGGCTAAGTAGTGGGATTCTAGTTGTAGTGGAACTACTTTATATGTTACTTGCTTCTTTTCTCTTGCTGTTTTCAGGATCTTCTCCTTGTCTTTGATTTTTGACAGTTTTATATAGTTTGATATAGTCTTGAAATAGTTATTTGAATTGATTTGATTGGAGACCCTTCATATGCCTAAATATTTGTATCTTTCTCCAGGTTGAGGAGGTTTTCTGCTACTATTCCTTTAAATAAGTTTTCTACCCCTTTATCTTTTTCTTCTAGTTCAACTCGTATGACTTGAATATTGACTCTTTTAATACTGTTGTATAAATCTTGTAAGTTTTCTTCATTCCTTTTCATTGTTTTTGTCTGTATATTTTCTTTCTTTTTCATTTTTTCAGACAGAGTCTCACTTTGTCACCCTTGGTAGAGTGCCATGGTATAGTTCACAGCAACCTCAAACTCTTAGGCTTAAGCAATTCTCTTGCCTCAGCTTCACAAGTAGCTGGGACTACAGCTTCCTGGTACTCTTAGAGATGAGGTCTTGCTTTTGCTTAGGCTGTTCTTGACCTCCTGAACTCAAGCAATCCATCTGCCTCACTCTCCCAAAGTGCTAGAATTATAAGCATGAGCAACTGTGCCTGGACTTTTGCTGTATATTTTCAAATACATTGTCTTCAAGTTTACAGATTCTTACCACTTGATTGATTCTGCTGTTAATGATCTCTATTGCATTTTTATTTCTTTCACTGTGTTTTTTAGCTCCAGAATTTCTGTTTGGTTTTTTAAAAAAATTATTTCAATTTCTTGATTAAATTTCTCATTTGGGTCATTTAATATTTTCCTTATTTCACTGAATTGTTTCTTTGTTATTCTTGAAGTTCCTAAGTTTCCTTAAAATAGTTATTTTGAATTTTTTGTCAAGCAATTCATACATCTGCATTTCTTTAGCAGTATCATTGGGATCTTATTTTGTCCCTTGGTGATGTTATGCTTCCCTGTGGTCATGTGTTGATGTCTGTGCAATTGAAAAAGTAGGCACTTATTGCAGTCTTTAAAGACTAGCTTTGCTTGGGAATACTCTATAGCAGACATGGCACTAGAGTATGTCAGAAATCCAAGATCTCTGAGGGCTGCCTAGTGCTGAGGGCTTTTCAGAGCCAGAGATTGCTGAAGACCAGCAGTGATACAGCCCCAAATTTGAATTTTTCATGGAATATACCATTTGACTCCCTCTGGCCTGCCAGGTTTCTTCTGAGAAATCCTCTGATAGTCTTGTGGAGGTTCCCTTGTACATAATGAGTTGTTTTCTTCTTACTGCTTTCAAAATTTTCTCTTTGTCTTTGAGTTCTGGCAATTTTATTGTAGTGTATCTCTGTGTGGATGGTCCTAGTTGAGTTTGTTGGACTTCTTGAATTTAGACTTCCATTTCCTTTCCCTGATTTGAGAAGCCTCGAGTCTCTTTCTTTCTTTCATTTCTTCCTTCCCTCCTTCCTTTCTTCTTTTCTTCCTTCCTTCCCTCCCTCTTTCCTTTCTCTTTCTCCTTTCCTTTCCTTTCTCCTTCCTTCTTCCTTCCTTGTTTTCTCTCTTTCTTTCTTTGTCCCATTCTGTCATCCAGTCTGGAGTATAGTGGTTTCCTCATAGTTTACTGCTTCCTCATACTTCTGGCCTTAAGCACTCCTTCTGGTTTGGCCCCCTGAGTAGCTAGGACTGCAGGTGTATAACACTGTACTTGGATATATATATTTTTAATTTGATGTAGAGACAGGGTTGTATAGTGTTACCCAGCTTAGTTTTAAACTCCTGGGCTCAAACAAACCTCCTGCCTTAGCATCCCCAAATACTGGCATTACAGGCATAAATCCCAGCCTCTGACACATTATTTCTTTAAATAAGCTTTCTGTCCCTTTCTCTCTTTTCTTTTTCTTATAGGCTTTCATAGTGTATATATTGGTATGCTTAATCAGGTCCCCAAAGTCCCTTGGTTTCTTCACTCTTTTTAAATCCTTTTTTCTGTTTTACTCCTCTGGATAATTTCAAATGACCTGTCTTAGAATTCACTGATTCTTTCTTTCGATTGAATAAATCTACTGTTGAATCCATTTATGATTTTTTTCAGTTTATTTATTGTATTCTTCAGCTCCAAAATTTCAGTTTGATTTTACTTTATATTTTCTGCTTCTTTGTAGATAATCTTATTTTGTCCACCCATCATTTTCTTTTTCTTACAGAACATCTATAACAGTTATTTTGAGATCTCTTTTTAGGTAATTCATATATTTCCATTTCTTTAGGATTGGTTTCTGGAGATTTATTTTGGTCTTTTGTTTGGGCTATGTTTCTTTGTGTAGGGATTGTATATTTGAAAAACAGCCACCTCTGCCAATCTTTACAGAGTGGCATTATATAGAGGAAGACTTTCACCAATCAGTCTGGCTAGATATTCTCAGGGCATCTGAAACTTTTTTTTTTTTAAGGGGGAATATGACTTCATGTGTCTGAGTGTGCAATTTTTCAATCAGGGAGCCTTGCCAGCTTGTTCTCCAGGAGCTCATAATCTCTTGCTCTCTCTGGTGTCTGTCTGTAATTCTCTGATTTTACAACAGCAAATCATCTCTCTAATCATCTCTCTCTTGTTCTCAGGATCCACCAGAGATCCAAAGTATGGCAGCTCCTCATCAATGCCCTACCTGAGTCAGCCAACATAGTTACCAGTCCTTTAGGCAGTCTTCTGAAAAGTCAGAATGCTGGATAAACAATCCACACTACCTCTCTTCTGAAGGAGAAACCTTATGTTGGACAAATTTTCCTGATCATGCCAAGACATGCTCCACACAGAAAGATTTCCCCCTGCTCTTCTTTTACAACCTCTAGGCATTCAAACTATGCTGTTTCTATCAGTGCTTCAAGTGAGGAGAGATAGAAATAACTCTTCTCAGGCAATCCTTCAAAAAGCCAGAACATTGGACACATGCTCCACTCTTCTATTTCTCCCCAGGGGGGAAATTGCCAGCTGGGTGTCCTTTCCCAGTGCTGAGATGTGCTGGCTTGGAGGAGAAACTGATGTAGATAAAGGAAAATGCTCTTTGTACTAATTTTAATGAAGTTTTCCTTGATTTTGTGCTTTCCTGGGGTACTGCAAAATCTTACTTGGTTTCTGAAATTCTCACAAAGGTATTTTAGTCCATATGTGATATACAATTTTTATTGTGCACTTCTTTTGTTAAATTTATTTCTAAATATTTAATTCATTTGGTGTTTTGAAAATGGCAATGTTTTTTTAAATTTCATTTTTGTATTGTTCATTGCTAGTGTATAGAAATACAATTGATTTTTGTATATTAATCTTATATTTTGTAACTGTGTAAAAATTGTTTATTAGTTATGATAGTTTTATCAGGGATTATTTAGGACTCTGTGTATAATATTATGTCATTTGTTAATAGAGATAGCTTTACTTATTTCTTTCCAACCTTGATCATGCTTTTTAAATTTTTATTAATTAATTAATTTTTTGAGACAAAGCCTCATTCTGTCACTCTGGGTAGAGTGCTGTGGCATCATTTTAGTTCACAGCAACCTCAAACTCTTGGGCTCAAGCAATCCTCTTGCTTCAACTTCCCAAGTAGATGGGACTACAGACATTTTCCATAATGCCTGGCTAATTTTTTAGTAGAGACAGGGTCTCACTCTTGCTTAGGCTGGTCTCCAACTCCTGAGCTCAAGCAATCCACCTGCTTTGGCCTCCCAGAGCACTGGGATTACAGGTGTGAGTCACCATGCCCAGGCAGGAGGCTATTTTTATAACAGACTTTGTTCCCACATTATCACCCTCTACTATCACTCCCTGCCCTATCACTGCTCATTTCCCCCCTAGAGCTGATACCCTCCCCTATCCATCATCTAGCATCACATAGTGTACAAAATAACTTTGACTTAGTATCAGGCATCATAGTCTTAATGGCCATAGACTACCCTCCTATAGAGAATTTCTTCTTGACAGATTTCTCTTCTCATGGCCCAATGCATGGGCATCTTAGGTCTATTTCTCTCTAGGTTGCTGTTATGGACTAAATTGCGGTCCTCAAATTTATATATTGAATCCTTAGCCTCCAATGTGTCTGTATTTCCAGATAGGCTTTTTAGGAGACAATTAAGGTTAAATGAGGTTATAAGGGTCATGGTTGTAATCTCATAGAATTATAAGATGAGGAAGAGAGATTTTTCTCCTTCCTTCTCTCTCTCTCTCCTTCATGTGCACATACTAAGCAAAGTCTCTGTGAGAAAAAGCAAGAAGTTGGCTGTCTGCAAGCCAGGAAGAGTCATTACCAGAAGTCAAGCCCTGGTAGATCTTGTTTTTGGACTTTCTAGCCTTCAGAACTATGAGAAAATAAATTTCTCTTGCTTAAACCACCCAATCTATGGTATTTGTTGTGGAAGCTCAAACTGACTAATACAGTTGTCCTTATACCTTTTCCATTTTCAATAATTCCAAGCCCCTTATCATCTCTGTTTGATATTCCCTCAAAATTACCCATCCATGCTAAGGTACCTTTCATAATAAGCAAAAATTAAAAAAAAAAAACCAAAACCCAGTCAAAAATAAAATTACCCTGTTGGGACCCATTCAATTATTTTCCTAAGTTAAAGAATTCTCTCTCCAGAAAGGATTTTTCCCCATTTCTCTCAGAATTCAAAAGTAGCTGCCATCACTTTTTCTAAAAGATAACACTCCTCACTCCTTCCACCCCCTCACTACAGGGGAGTTAAAAACATTTTTTAAGAGGGCTCTTAGTCTTATAAAATGGTCATTTCCTGGGAAATAAAAATATCTGCATATCACTAGGCCTTAAATGGGGAGCTCATCCATCTTCCTCTCTGCAAAGCAAAGCAGGCTGATGCTGGAAAGTGAGTGTGAGTCTGTACAACATAATTGACATACTCCCCATGTTACATGACTGGGGATTCAGGGGTGACCAGGTGGGAGCAGCATCTGTCTCAGGTCATAGGAATTGAAAACAGAAGCTACCACTGAAAAAGTAGTAAAGAGTTTGGACTTGGAGCTAGACTACCTGGATTCAGATCTCAGCTCTGCTACCTGATAAATGTTTGGCTTTGGATAAATTACTAAATCTTTGCTATAGTCCCACCTTAAATTTATATTTCCTTATTCATACCTCAGTTTCTTTATCTCTAAAGCAAGTATTAAAATAACATCCACCTCATAAGATGGTTATGAGCACTAAGTGAGTTAACATATGTTAAGCTCTTAAAGCAGATTTTTCATGTAGCAATAAAAGTATTTGCTAAAATAAACAATTGCAATAGCAATAATACCCTGAAGTATATGAGGTCTTCCCCCTCTTCATGGCGAGGAACTGTACCTTTTAAATGAATTTCTGCATCTCAGCATCTAGATCAGGGCTTGGTGTGTAGTGTAGGTGGCAGACCTTCATTAAATGTCTGTAACATGAAGAGATGAATGAACTTATTAGAGCCACTCAGAGGGTAAGATCAAAAAGAAATTGTCAAGTGCTTTGTGATAGTTTCCTTATGGAAACTTTTGTCAAAGTCACTGGGGAATGTGTGGAGGAGATATTGCAGTGAGTTAAATTTCATAAGCTAAAGAAGATACTGTAATTTAGAAAGAACAATCCAGAGTTTAAAAAAGGGAAAACATTAATTAAGGTGCAAATAAAGGTCTTCATTTGTGGAGGGAAAAGACTTCATAATAAATCAGAAGATAGACATAGTAGCAGAGGAATTGACAAACTTTTTCCAAAAGGGGCCAGACAATAAATATTTTAGCCTTCGTGCTCATATGGTCTTTGTTATAGCTGCTCAGCTCTGTTGTTGTAGGGTGAAAGCTGACATGGATTATATATAAAAAAGCAGGCATGGCTGTGTTCTAATAAAACTATTTGTAAAAACAAGAGGAGGGCTGAATTGGCTGGTGAGCTGTAATTGGCCAACTTCCTCATTAGAACAATGTGAGGAATAAATAAAGAAATATCAGTGGAACTGTGACAGCTGGAGAAGAAACTTATGTAGAATCCTTTAAGAGAGAGGAGAGTAGCTACCACAATATACTGGGATCCTTCTGCCTTATGTAAAGCTCCAAGGATCACTTAATATAACTACTTCAGTCTTAAATGTGGCAAATATAAAGAAAAGAAGATAAAAAGACATGGAGTTCCATAACTTTTGTAGTAAGAAAGTACACGTCAATTGAGTTGAAACTCATTTATTCATATTTAAAGTAGAGAGTACCAAAAATCCAAATGGAAACTCATGGAATTATTTCTACTTATCTGTAGAATGAATCTATCTATGGTGAAGAGAAGACTCATGATCTGGGAATTCACAGGATTTCAAGCAGAACAATGAAAACATACCCTGAAAACATCATGTCCAAATTGCAACTAACCATTCCAACTTCCTTCTCCATGAAGTAGAGATGCTTCAGCATTTCCTCAAGCAAGTATGGCACTTACTTAAGACGAAAGTGATTCCTTCATAGCCTAGAAGTGCAGCCTCTCTGGGACTTGCCATTCAAGAACATGTGACCGGTACTGGAAATCACTTTCTTGTCCCTGAACAAGCTTTTCTTTCCATTTGACTCCTACCTGGAAAAGAATAGGGAGGCAGACTCATTTTCTCACAGCTCCCATCCATGGACTATCCCTGTGGCACTTGATTTAAAGTAACTGGGAATATTTGATTTTAGCTCTAATGAGTCAGTTCTGGTATGTTAATTTCCTAACCATTGGAGCTGTCAGTGTGGTTGCTAAGTCTGCTGAATCACAGAAGAAATATACCTTCAGCTTGGTATATAATTATCTCAGGAATTATAAAGGCAATAAATGCACGATTGCTTTTTTATGAATACATTAAAGCAGAGGTGTGTAATTGGCACTTTAATGATCTAGTGGTAGCAAATTAGATATTATTGTGATTACAAAATGACAATTACTTTTGGCAATTAATTGGCGTCACCTTTCAGTAGCCCTTTTCAATACATTGTTAGGGATTCACACTGCCAGTGAGAAATGGGATCATTCTGAAGCTGAGCGGGAGCTATGGGGAGGAGTAAGTTAATTACTTAACAAAACAAGTGGTTGATCTTTCTACTCCCCATCTTGGAGTCTTTGGGGTTTAATAACAGCAGTAATATGCTATATCTTTTCCCCTGAATGATACCCAAATGATGTATAAACTTTTTGTAATGTAATTACTACTCATAAATCACTTCATGTCTGAAATATGGTGGCTTCTGATGAGATGAAATTGCTTTTTACATTCTCATTAGGTTAAGAAGGAAAGAGAAGAAAAATCTTGCCTCTAATAGGAAAGCAGGTGAGGATGCAAAGGTAATTTGGTTATGTGTTACATGCAAACATAACCTGTCGGAGAAAGGAACAATTATGCTGCTATACATAGACTCAACTGTTTGCAAAACATATACAGTTAAATTTAATCCTCACAGCTCTGTGTTTTGGTAGCAGTGAGTTTATGCAAATCATTCTGCAAAAGTCCCAAAATATAAATCTAGTGGTTCTATCAACATCCCAGGACTTAGTAAGGGGAAATTTCTGTAGCCTTTCTGTATCTAATGAAGGATTTGAACTGTTTTTCATAGGTTAAAAAATGTTATAATCAGTACACTAAAAAAATTCTTATTATATTTTGATTAGTCATAATTATTGATAGATGAACTTACATCAAAATTGGTATTATAATTGCAACATTACCTATCTGTTGCTAACTTATACTAATCCTATTTGTTGCTATGTATATTGTCTATGTTGAATTTCACTACATGCCTTTCTACTGAAACTGAATAATCAGATTAAGCTTCTCTCAATAATGAGAGCAGGCACTATATTGACCAATTTCTGACTGCTCAGCCTATCTTTGATTTTTTGTTTTTGCATACAACTCAGAGTTTCTAAACAGTTTTTCTGCATTTTATTATCCAGCACCAGAAATTATCAGACAACTGACTATACTGCCATAGCAAAAGTGGAGATTGCGGCCACCCCTCAGGACTCTGAAATCATTTGTTTGAAAATAACCATCTCATGGGGCCAGAGAGATGGTTAAGTGACAGCCACCAGGTATAAACAAAGGGGCACTCATATCTGGAATTCTGGTTCCAAGTACTCAGAATTAATTAATAAAATCAGTTCTTTGTGTTATTGAGTTCTCAGTTGCAGAGTGAATACTTATGACTCCAGAGACAAGCGCATCACTCATTCATTTATTCATTTGCACACAGAACAATTATTTATTAAATGCCTATGATGTTCCAGGCACTGTGCTAGCTACTATGCATATAGAAGTGAGCAGAACAGACATGGTCTTTGCCTTTAAGAAATACAGCAGAAAGGATAAGTAAGTCCCATATTGTTCTCTGTAAGCCTTCCTAGTGCCTCCTAATACCGCAACCTTTTAATACAGTTCCTTATGTTGTGTTGACCCACAACCATAAAATTATTTTTGTTGTTACTTCATAACTGTAATTTTGCTACTGTTATGAATTGTAATGTAAATATCTGCTATACAGGTTGTATTTTCATCATTACAAAGGGGTTGCAACCCACAGGTTGAGAACTGCTGCTGAGTGTAAGCAAACATTGGTCCAGATGAAGTTGGTTCACCTTCCCTTTTTTTCTCCCCTCTGGCTCCTCTCTTTCTCTGTCCCTTCCCTCTCTTCCTTTCTATCTCTTTCCCATGAGGTTCTAAAAATTATTCTGTATTATATGGAGTTGATATCATTTGGTTTATTAGATAATGCTAACGTGGGAATGTGAGATAACAAAGTTCTAGGACCAGCCATGTTTCTATCTAATTCCTCTTTTGATGAATTTTAGGTGTCCTTGTGGTATTAAACATCTCCGGGAGGACATAAGTACTTAAGAATATCCTTTGCTAATTCTTATTCTCCATTTCTTAATTTTTACAAATGAGGAATAGAAAGGCAGGCCATGTATCTGTTCCACTGAATAACCACCAAGCATGGAGTTTCTACTGTGTACCAGGTATTTTCAGTAGATAATCTCTAATTTTTCACAGGAATTTTTTGAGGATGGCATTGTTATCCTCTGTCTATAGATGAAGAAACTGAGCAAGCTTTGGTGACTTGCCTAGAGTCACATAACCTGTGTGTGGCAGAGCTGAGATTTGAACTCCAGACTGTGATAGTACAAGGCCCTCATTTGGCCTCACCAGTTTAAACTGCTTTTAAAATGCTTAAGTGCCCTTAGGTCCATTGCCTGATGTTTATTGAACTTTTCTTAATTTCTTTAGGTAAGGAATTCTTCTTCTCTCCTGCCTTTAAGACTGTATAAAATATGTTTTTGTATTGGATTATCAGCTGATGACATTGATTTTGATTTATTCCTGGAAAGAACTTCAGTTTTGATCTGATTCTAATCATGGTACAAAGTCTGGCCATGTCTTTCAACTTGTAAAGAAAAAGGAAGTTTTTGTTTCTTTTCTTTCTGGATAACCAGGAAGTTGACCCTAATGTCAAAGGGTATCAAAAGCATAGGGTTTCCATAGAGTTTATGTTCACATAGCCTGGTAGCCACCTTTTATAGGTAGAAAAAATGAGGTGCCAGGGCACAACCAAATTCACTTTGTATCGCTCTGGAGTTACAGATTAGTTGCAAGACTAATAAAAATTGTTTTCCTGGAGTTGTCACATGAAGATGATATTTCTACAAGAAAAATTGTGTTGGTTATGCTGGTGTTTTTTGAACTTCTGCCATAATTTAGCATTTCTTACAAGGTAGTCAGATGGCCTTTGTAAATAAATACCTCTGGCTGCCACATTTATTTTATTTTAGGACCATTATTTGCTTACCATGAAAAGAGAGGTTTAAACTTGACTTTGTAGTCTGCTCAGTTAGGAAACCATTTACAGCTGAATAAAAGCTCTTAACTTGATATATTGCCTTTGGCTGCTGTTATGCCTATGGTTCAAAATATTCAGGTGCATGTGGAATATGAAGGATTCATTTGTTCATTCACTCATTATTTCAATAATAATTTATTGAATGCCTTACTCTGTACAAGGATTTAGGATAAAGATAAAGCAGATGAGAACAGAACAGTCATAGCATTATTTATTTCCTTTTGAAACATTTTGTAGAATTTATAGTGAAGCTACCTGGGTCTCTAGTTTTCTTTGTGGGAAGGTTTTAAACAGTGAGTTAATTTTTAAATTGATTTTCATTTTGCTAAGTTGGGTGTGTGTATGCTTTATAGTGTGATTTTTTATAATATCTTCCTCTTGTTCTTTCACCGTTTGTAGGATCTATAGTGATGCCACTTTTCCCATTCCTGACGTTGATTATTTGTGCTTTCTCTTGAAGGTGTTTATTACCATATTAGTCTTTTCAATAAGCCTATTGTTTTCTTTGATGGCCCCTTTTATTATATGTCTGTTTTCTTTTTTATTAATATAAGTTCTTATCCTGTTTATTTCCTTCTTTCTCATTTCTTTAGGCTCAATTTCCTGTCCTTATTCTAACTTCCTGAACTGAATGCTTTGTGCATTGATTTTTAGCCTGGCTTCTTTCCCATTGTGTGCATTTAGAGCTACAAATTTCCATGTAGGTGTGGTCTGGAGATAAATACACATACATGTGTATATGTATATATTATATTTAAATGTGTATAAATAATATATATGTATTTTATCATTGGTTAATATTGGTTATATAAATTTCTTTTTACATTAAAAAAAATTTAAGATTAATATAAGGTTATATTCCATTAGGTTACATTGTTTGTGTTTGTTAGGTAAAGTCCAAGTTGCAATTGATCCCTTTACCCAGGAGGTGTGCCATATACTTCTACATTGTACCCATTAGGTGAGAGCTTACCAAACCCCCTCCCCTACCCCTTCTTGAATTTAACTGTGTTTTTCTCATGTGGGGGCCTGTAGTTGTTCATTTACTAATTTTGTATTAGTATTGAGTATATCAGATGCTTGCTTTTCCACTCTTATAATAATTTACTTAGGAAGATGTTATCCAAACCCTTTCTGGTAAGTACAAAGATGTAAAGTCTGCATCTTTCTTTATGGCTGATGAGTATTCCATGGTGTACATATACCACAGTTTCTTAATCCATTCATGGATTGATGGGCACTTGGGTTGTTTCTAAGTCTTAGAGATTGTGAATTGAGCTACTGTAAACATTTGAGTGCAAAGGTCCTTATGGAAAAATAGTTTTTTTCTTCTGGGTAGAAATCTAGTAATGGGATTGTGGGACCAAATGGAAGGTCCACTTTTAGCTCTTTGAGGATTCTCCATACGTCTTTCCAAAAAGGCTGTACCAGTTTGCAATCCTACCAATAGTGCATCCACACCAGCAAATGCAGCTTTGGGATATTGTGATGTGGGCTATTCTCAGTAGGATTAGGATATATCTCAAGTTGTTTTTGGTTTGTATGTCTCTGATGATTAGGGACAATGAACATTTTTCATGTGTTGTTAGCCATTCATCTGTCTTCTTAAGACAAAGTTCTGTTCATGTCCCTTGCCCATTGATAAATGTTTTTTTTTAATTAAATCATTGCTGTGTACATTAATGCAGTCATGGGGTACAATGTGCTGGTTTTATATACAGTTTGAAATATTTTCAGCAAATTGGTTAACATAGTCTTAATGGCATTTTCTTAGTTATTATGTTAAGACATTTATATTCTACGTTTAGTAAGTTTCACATCTACCCTTGTAAGATGCACCAATTACCTTCCCTCTACCCACTCTCCCCTCTGCTCCCTTTCCCCATATTCGTGGGGTATAATTGGGTATAATTGAGTACATTAATATGAAAGCTATAATTAGATTCATAGTAAGACTGAGTATTGGATACTTTTTCTTCCATTCCTGAGATACTTTGCTAAGAAGAATATGTTCCAGTTCCATCTATGTAAACATGAAAGAGGTAAAGTCTCCATCTTTCTTTAAGGCTGCATAATATTCCATAGTGTACAAATACCACAATTTATTGATCCATTCATGGGTCAATGGGCACTTAGGCTTCTTCCATGACTTAGCAATTATGAATTGGGCTGCAATAAACATTCTGGCACAAATTCTTTGTTATAATGTGATTTTTGGTCTTCTGGATATATACCTAGTAGAGGAATTATAGGATAGAATGGCAGGTCTATTTTTAGTTCTCTAAGTGATCACCAAACATCTTTCCAAAAGGAATGTATTAGTTTGCACTCCCATCAGCAGTATAGAAGTGTTCCCTTTTCTCCACATCCACTCCAGTATCTCTGGTTTTGGGGTTTTGTGATATGGGCTAATCTTACTGGAGTTAGATGATATCTCAA
>NW_003852510.1:4171035-4177491 GCF_000181295.1 Otolemur garnettii
CTATATTTCTTTTTCTATATTTTGGAAAAGGTTGAGTAATATAGGTACTAGTTCCTCTTTAAAGCTTTGGGAGAATTCTGATGTGAAGCCATCTGGTCCTGGGCTTTTCTTTTTAGGAAGATTTTGTATAGTTGATGCTATTTCAGAACTTGATATAGGCCTGTTCAGCATTTCCACTTGATTCTGGCTAAGTCTTGGAAGGTGGTGTGCTTCCAACTATTGGTCAATTTACTTCAGATTTTCATATTTCTGAGAATAAAGTTTCTCGTTATATTCATTAAGGATTTTTTGAATTTCTAAAGGGTCTGTTGTTATTTCATCTTTGCTATTTCTGATTGATGAAATTAAATATTTCACTCTTTTTTTTCTTGTTAGGTTAGCCAAAGGTTTATCTATTTTATTGATTTTTTTCAAAAAAACAACTTTCTGATTTATTGATCTATTGTATAATCCTTTTGTTTTCAATTTCATTTAATTCTGCTCTAATTTTGGTACTTTCTTTCTTCTGCTGGGCTTGGGGTTAGAATGTTCTTATTTTTCCAGTTGCTTGAGATGTCCCATTAAGTTGTTAACTTCCTCTCTTGAGGAAGCCTTGCAGTGCTATAAATTTCCCTCTTCAGACTGCCTTTGCGGTCTCCCAGAGGTTCTGATGATTCATGCCTTCATAATCATTTTGTTCCAAAAATTTGGTAATTTCCTTCTTAATCTCATCTATGACACAGCTATCATTCAGCATAAGGTTATTTAGCTTCCATGTTTTTGTATGAGTATGCAGATTCCTGATACTACTGAGTTCAACTTTTATTACATGATCGTTGAAGAAGATGCAAGGAATAATTTCTATTCTTTTAAAATTGCTGAGGTTAGACTTGTGACCTAAGATGTGATCAATTTTGGAGTATGTTCCATGGGCTGATGAGAAGACTGTATATTCAGTTTTGTTAGGATGAAATGTTCTGTAGATGTTTGTCAAGTCCAAATGTTGAATGGTTAAGTTTAAATGTAAAATTTCTTTGCTTATCTTCTTATTGGAGGATGTATCCAACACTGCGAAAGGAGTATTAAGATCTCTGACTACTATGGAGCTGGAGGAAATCAAGTTGCTCATGTCTATTAGAGTGCCTCTTATAAATGGAGGTGCATTCTAGTTGGGTGCATAAATATGAATAATTGAAATCTCATTGTATTGAGTATTACCCTTAACAAATATGAAATGACCATTCTTATCCTTATTTACTTTTGTTGGTTTCAAGCCTATTGTATCTGTGAATAAAATTGCAATACCTGCTTTTTTCTGCTTTCCATTTGCCTGGAATATACTGGGCCATTCCTTCACCTTGAGTCTATATTTACCTTTTAGGAAAAGATGAGATTCTTGTATGCAGCAGATATCTGGCCTGAGTTATTGTATCCAGTCAGCCAGCCTGTCTCTTTAGAGGACAATTTAAGTGATTCACATTAATTGAAAATATTGATAAGCCCAGTAAAATTTTGGGTATGGGGTTTTTCAAAAGTCCAGTTGACATTGTTAATCCTTTTGCCAGTGTGGAAGTTGGAATTTGATCAAAAGTTTCTGAGTGAGTTTACTTTTGTGGTGGAGGATTGCACTGGTCATTATGGAGGCTAGGTCTGAGAATATCCTGGAGAGCTGGTTTAGTTATGGCAAATTTCTTCAATGTGTGAAGGTCATTAAAGTATTTAAATTCTCCATCACAAATGAAATTCAGTTTCACTGGATACAGGATCCTGGGTTGAAAGTTATTTTGTTTTAGGAGGTTGAAATTCGATGACCACCCTCTTCTAGCTTGAAAGGTTTCAGCAGAGATATCTGCAGTCATTCTAATATTCTTCCCCTTGTATGTTATGGTTTTCTTACGTCTGGCTGCTTTCAGAATTTCCTCCTTCATATTAACTTTAGTGAAGTTAATTATGATGTACCTAAGGGATGTCTTATTCAGATTGAGTCATGCTGGGGTTCTGAAACTGTCTGCTATCTGAATTTCAGAATCTCTTGGCATGTCTGGAAAATTCTCTTTAATTATTTCACAAAGTAAAGCATCTGTATCCTTCACGGCAAGCTCATCCCCTTAAGGAATTCCTATAAGGTGAATATTAGATCTCTTCAAATTATCCCACAGCTCTCTGAGAGAATGATCTATCTTTGCTCTCCATTTCTCTTCCTCTTTGAGAGTTTGGGAGCTTTCAAAAGCTTTGTCATCAATGCCAGAAATTCTTTCTTCTGCTTGCTCCATTCTGTTACTGAGGGACTCTACTGTATTTCTCAGATCTTTCAGGTCTGAAAAATCTTGTCTCAATGTGTGAAAATCTTTGGTGATTTTGTCTTGAATTCATTGAATTCTTGAGACAACTTTTGAAATGCTCCTTGAATTTCTAATTCCAACTTTGCCTCTATTCTATTAATCTTATTTGCAATCCAAATTCTGAATTCAATTTTTGATATCTCAGCCATCTGTTTATGAATGGGATCTTCTGTTGTGTCTGCCATATCCTTCCTTGGGTGGGGGTTGATTTACTCTGGTTATTCATGTTACCAGAGTTTTTCTGCTGATTCCGCCCCAAGCTTATTTTACACCATTTGGCTAGATGAGCAGATAAGGGGAAGTTGGGTGGGGGGATCCAGGAGTAGTGATTAACCAGCCCTTTGCCCAAAAGCTGGGACTGGTGTCTCTACCTTTTCCCCTAGAGTTTTGCCATGGACCTGTATAGTGCTACAGCCTGAGAAACTGTAGGCCTGCTTGGTGTGGTGGGGCTAAGTGGCTCTGTCTTATTTATAGCTGGTCTCTGTCCTACCCTAGTGAATCAGTTACTGTGGGTTGAAGTCTCAGCTATGGAGAAATACCAGCAATTATGTCACCCTGTGCCCCACAGGCAACAATTGGAACAGGAAAATCAAACTTCCCATAACCACACACCAGGTACCACTCTGGATAGTCCTTGGGTGATTGGCCCAGTTCAAGAGGTCCAAATCAATTGTCCCAGTCAGCATCAGTCTCAGGTAGGGGGAGTTCAAAAGGTCTCTGGCAACTAGATAGCAGGGGTCTGTTAGCAGCTCATGTATGATTCACTCTGGTGCTCCGTGAGGTCAGAAGGACCCACTGAGCAAATAAATTAGTCTGGGAAGGTTGATGCCTCCTTCCTCACCTTGCACCTCTGTCACACCCAGTCACTGGTAACCCCACAGGGCTGTGACCCAGTTCCCTCCAATGAGCAGATGCTCCATGGGTTTGCACCTACCTGAGTCAGAGGGAGATCTATGTCTCCTCAGGCAGGCCACCACTCTCTGCCACTATCCAGCAGGGAGAGGTGGGGCCCGACAGTCTTGGGTGCTTAATGTAGGTGGGGGTGGGTTCAGTCAGTTCAGCCCCATCCTGATTGATGTTGCTGGCAAAACAGAACAACTTCACAGAATTTGTTTGTGTCCCTGCTATATTCCCCTGCAGATCAGATGCTGTTTGAGCTCACAGAAACTGCAACCTCAGTCTGGTCTCGAGGCGGGCACAGTTAGAGCTCACACCGCTATCAGTTCCAGCCTCTGCCCACCTGCCTTTGTCTCAGCTATGATCCCCTGAGGGCCAGGTGCATCTAGGCTCAGTAAAGCAGTCCTCTTGCTCAGCCCCACCCTGGGAGTCTGCCAGCTCTGCATACATATTCTAGTCCCCTTGCTCCACCCAGGCAGGTACTGCCTCAGGCCTACCCTCTACTCATGGGGCCTGTGTTTTCATTTATGATCTGTCCCACCAGTGGCTGCCACTGAAGAAGATGCCCGGCTTCCTCTGGTTGCCCAGAGAGACAGGGAATGTTTGTCCAGAATAGCCCCGGATGGGATAGGGATAGGGTGTGGCTGCTGCTTTGTGCTTCGGGGCACCATTGCTCCTATATGGTTCCCTCTCAGTTGACAGTCCTCTCCTCACTCCTGTGCTGTGCCACAGAATCAGCACAGATCATCAATAGCCCTGGCCCTGTCCACACCTCTCGAGAAAATGCCCAAGAAGCTGGATTTCATGGGGGATAGGCTTCCAGACCTTGGGCTGAGCATGGAGGGGAGTGCTGGGAGTTCAGAATTGCAGGTAGAGAATATATACAGTTTTATACAGTTTTATGCCTGGCAGGAGAGTGCCATGGTACCCTAGTAGGGGAAGAAGGTCTGGTTTTTAGAGTGTCTTTCCTGTGAAATAAAATGGGAGACATTTGAACTCTGCTCGCTTGTTTGTATGGAGTATAATGTGAGCCCTTCTCATGGGGGAGGGGATTCCTGTCTACTTGGCAATGAATTTTGTACCTTTTGTTTGTATCTTTGGGGTCACAGCTCACCTCAGCAGGGTCGATGTGCATTCTTCAACCTTCTCTCTTGGCTCAGCTCCAACTCATTGGCTTACTTGCTGAATTTCCGCCCTTTAACTCTCCTTCTGGACAAGAGCCTCTGTGGAAAGCTGGCTTCAGTTGGCCATCTTGTCCCTGCCTCAGATAAATGGTTTTTTTTTTTTTTTTTTTTCCCTTTTCCTCTGATTTGTTTGAGTTCTTTGTAGATGCTGGTTATTAGCTCTTTGTCAGATTTATAACATGTGAACATCTTCTCCCCTTCTGAAAGTTACCTATTTGCTTTAATTTCTGTGTCCTTAGCTGTACAGACATAATTTCTTTTTGTGATTTATTTTTGGGCTCACTGCTATTCAGAAGTTTATTTCTTAATATACAAACATAAAGATTTTTCTATTATAGTGATTCAGCTTAACTCCACTAAATGAAGAACATACTCTGATGTGATTTTAATTTTTAAAACTGTATTAAAACTTGCTTTATGGCTCCAAATGTGGCAATTTGGGTAAATGTTCCAAGTATTCATGAAAAGAATATGTATATGCAATTGTTAAGTACAGTGTTCTAATGCCTATGCTAATTATAAGAACTTTGTTAATTGTGTTTGATCTTCTGTGCCCTTCCTGATTTTTTTGACTGCTGTTTCTAGACTTGATAGAGATGTGTTTTCCACTATAATTGTGGAATTTAATATCCTATTTCTGAATTTTTGTTTTATATATTTTGAAGTTGTGTTAGAAGATATAAACAAATATAGCATAGTTCTGTTTTCCTGGTGTACTGCTCTTCTTTCACTCTAATAACATTCCCTTGCTGTAATGTCTTATTTACTCACAGAAGCATAGCTATCACAGCTTTCTTTTGGTTGACATTTTTGTGGTACATCTTTTTCTGTCTTCT
Organism: Otolemur garnettii; assembly: GCF_000181295.1. Classification (NCBI taxonomy): domain Eukaryota; kingdom Metazoa; phylum Chordata; class Mammalia; order Primates; family Galagidae; genus Otolemur; species Otolemur garnettii. The sequence goes on from NW_003852510.1 coordinate 4,176,274, forward strand.
TACTCTTGACCCTTCTATATTATATTTAAATGTCTCTTTAAGCAGAGTATTTATTTCTTTTAAAATCCAGCTTGAGGCTGAGCATGGTGGTTCACACCTGTAATCCCAGCACTTTAGGAGACTGAAGTAGGAAGATGCTTAAGGTCAGGTTTTTGAGACCAGCCTGTGCAATGTAGTGAGACACTCAACTCTACAAAAATATAAAAATTAGCCAAATGGTGGCATACACCTATAGGCCCAGTGAATCTGGAGGCTGAGGCAGGAACATTGCTTCAAAGACTATAGTGAACTATGATCACACTACTGCACTCCAACCTGGGCAACAGAGAGAGAACCTGTTTTTTTTTTTTTTTTAATCCAACCTGAAAATGTTTATCTTTTAAATTTATCTTTTAACCAAAATACTTAGCTTATTTATATTGAAATTACTGTTATATTTTGGCCTAAATCTACCACTCTTATTGTTTGCTGTTTATTTGTCTCTCCTATTCTAAGTTCTTTTTAAATCTCTCCTTCCTTTGTTTTTGGATTATTTTCTATTATCCCAAGTTAAACATTATTTTACTATTCTTCTGTTGGCTATCTTGGGGATTATATTATGCATCCTGGTTTATTAAAGTATAATACATATTAGAACTTTTTTCATGCCAAATAATGCAAGAATCTTAAACTAGTGCTCCTCAAAGCCTGGTTTTTAGATCAGCAGCTTGTCCACAAACTGTTTTTAGTTTTCAGTGAACTAAGAAGAGTGTACTGAAATGTAAATCAATTATATCACTAAGCATACTGTTTATTAAGGCTAACATTTGAGTTTTTAAAATGATATTTTCTTTTTTTATTATTAATTCTATTTTTTATTTTTCAGTTTTTGACCAGGGTTGGGTTTGAACCTGCCACCTCCAGCATATGGGTTTTGCACTTTTTTTTTTTTGGCCAGGGCTGGGTTTGAACCCATCACCTTCGGCATATGGGGTTGGTGCCCTCCTCCTTTGAGCTATAGGCACTGCCCAATTTTTTTTTTTTTTAATTTTATTTGTTTATTTATTTTTTTTATTAAGTCATTTGTACAGAGACTGTGAATACATTTATGGCATTATGGGATTTAATGTGTTGATTCTTTGTACAAATTGGAGTGCTTACATCCTACTAATTAACATAGCCTTCAACTCATTTACCCAATTACAGTGTTAAGACATTTGTGTTCTACACCTGATAGAT